>NW_010364361.1:349501-378878 GCF_000414095.1 Morus notabilis | reverse complement strand
ATGTGAGAGATACCCTAGTGAATAAATCTCTCAAAACACTGAATATATATATATATATATATATATATATATATTATAACATGGATCTGTACATGCAGCTAAGCATCATATCGAAGTGGACAGCAGTGATTTCTTGAAAGGGTTGAAACTTATGTCGTCTCTTAGGCTGCTTAGCCTTCAGGGCATCTCAAGGATCAGTGAGCTCACGGATTCATATATATATATATTATAACATGGATCTGTACATGCAGCTAAGCATCATATCGAAGTGGACAGCAGTGATTTCTTGAAAGGGTTGAAACTTATGTCGTCTCTTAGGCTGCTTAGCCTTCAGGGCATCTCAAGGATCAGTGAGCTCACGGATTCCATAAAAGGGTTAAGAAGTCTCAGGATCTTAGATCTCAAAGCTTGTCACAATCTTGAAGAACTTCCAAAGGAAATATCATTTCTCAAGAACCTAACGCATTTAGATATCTCCGACTGTTATCTAATAGATCACATGCCTAAGGGGCTATCTTCGCTATTTAAGCTCCAAGTTCTCAAGGGGTTCATCGTCGACGATTATCTTAACCAAACCGGCAAGTTCTGTATGCTTGAAGATTTGGTAGTGATGAAGAATCTAAGAAAATTGAGCATCATCATCAGCAAGAAGGATTTCCCTGCCGAGAAGGAGTTGAACGCGCTCGAAAGACTGGAAGCGCTCGAGAAGCTAACCGTGTCCTGGGGAGCAGAGTCAACTCAAAGGAAGAATGCAAGTGATCATCAACCAAATGAAGCAAGAATATCCCCACAGAAGAGTGAAACTACTATGGAGAAACCAAATCCCCAAAGAAAGGTAACTGCTAGTAGTACTTTTTCACATACGACGACTGCGAAAGATCTGCCGCAACATGTTAGTCCTTGGAAGCTTAAGAAACTTGATCTCCAGTGTTACCCTCAGCAAACATCTCCCAAGTGGATGACGCCCCAGAAACTGGCCAGCCTTGAGAAACTCTACATTAGAGGAGGAAGACTTGGACACGAACTTCTCGGGTTGTCGACAGGAGTCGAGTGGGAATCGGTTCAGACTCTGCGCTTGAAGTACTTGGCTGCGCTGAAAATGGACTGGGAAGAGATGCAAGCGCTTTTTCCAGGGTTGATTTACTTGGAGAAAGTTGATTGCCCTTTGATCTCTATGTGCCCTTGTGATGAGGATGGAGTGTGGGTGAAGCATACACAATAATATATATATATATATTATGTATGGAGTTTGAAAAACTAGAGAAAGCTGCCTGAAGAATCTCAATAAGGCAGCCTTAATTTGTATTAATCTGAATAAGGAGAAGTTGACAGAAGCAAAACTAGAATGATGTGGGAGTTTTATTGTTGTTGTTAGCCTTTCAATTGATTGATGTTGCTATATTTTGGCTACAACTATTCGTACAATATTGTGTGATTAATCTATACTTTGTAATTATTTGAGAATTCCAGCACTTTGATAAATAATAATTTGGTCCGTACTTTTGGATGCAATTGTCATGTACTCAGGGATGACGTTATAGTTTTGGATGTAGGGTTAATTACATAAATATATTTAACAGTTTTAATTTTTTTTTCTCAATTTATGCATTTTTTTTAGAAACTACAAAGATATCTTTGAATTTGAAAATTTTATTTCAATTTCATCCCCGTGGAAAAGTAGGGTGACAAGAAAAAAAGCCATAAATAGTTTCTGAAATATATTTTAAACAATGAAAAATACATAACAAACCCTACAATATAACATTTGTTCAAAAAAAAAAAAATAGAGCATATAATTTCCAAAACAAAAACTCAAAATTTGAATTTTATATGTTGTTTATAGTATAAAATTGAAACAGAGTAAGAAATTCAAAGAATACTTTTATGAATTATTTAAAACAAGTTTTTCAAATTTCAAGGATCCTTTTGTAGTTTTTAAAACAGAAGGAAAAATCAAGTAAAATTATGTGATTAACCTTTTGGATGTATGATGTTTTTTATATATATTATTGCAGTCCTTATTTTTCTTTTTTTCAAACCAATAAAGGCATTTGCAATAGTTGCATTCAATTAATCTTCGGAAAAATAAAAGCTGCATTCAAATTTCTACGATTAATCTAAAATGATTTGCACAAATTTATACAATTTGCCGTGCTAACACTGTTGTACACACTAGCTACTATAGCGATCATGTCACTACCCATTTTATTTATGGAACTTGAATATTTCGCCAACAAATTAATGGGTCTATACATGTATATTTACATAGTGATCGCAACACCAAATTAAAACATTGGAAGGAAAAAAAAAAAAAATATATATATATATATATATATATATCCAATCATTACACAATCTTCTTTGACAATACTTTGTTATAAATTATGGTTTGACACTTGACCGTGGCATTTTGATCATGGATTGTTAATTATCTCCCTTCTTTGGTTCTTCTTTCTGATTACTTGCATCAATATGTTCTTTATTCTGATCATGCAACTGTTTGCGCATGGTTACCCCCATCAATTTTGCTGCCAACGGAAGCCCATTACACTTGATTATAACCTTCTCTCTAATTAGGGCTTTTGTGATATCAGTCTTATTCCCACTCAACGAGGTCCCTGGATGTACAATATCTGCTATCCTCCCCAGTGCTTTATCTTTTAGTACATCTGTGTTGCTCAACGACGGATCTCCGCCTAAAGCGGCGTCCCAAAATATCTCCAATATGCTCTCCGGATCCGGTAAGGGGAGAACTCGGAGCACATTAGCCTCCCCAACCATCTTCTTGGCTGTCTCGTCAAACCTAGTCGTCACAATAACCGTTCCTCCACACCCCTTTGGCAGTGCACAAGCAAGACTAGTACCGCCGGAGGTATCGGGATCTGTGCCGGTACCTGATTTGTCTAAGTTTTCGTACCACGCATCAGGTGATAATTGATCACGTACATCATCAAGCACAATTAAGTACCTCTTTCCAATCAATTGAAGACGTAGAATATAGAGCAAGTCTTCGAGTAATATGAAATCATCATCAAGATCATGTGATGATGAATCAGGTTTTACGTTCTTTGCTCTAGTATTCATTGTGATCTTTTCTTCTTCAATGCCAAGACTTGCCAAAATTCTTTTCAGAATTGCAATCTTAGGGCTTTCATGATGACCCTTTCCGATATTTGCCGTCTGTTTGGGGATGGACACCCAAACCCTAGGAAGGAAAAACGTGCTCTCGAGGTAGTACTCTTGGCAAAGAGCCGTTTTTCCTACGCCACGTGTCCCGACGATCCCAACCGCCTTGAACTGATTGTCGTTTTCCCGATTCCCGAGCAGCTTCTTCAACGACAGCCTTTCGTTGTCAAACCCGTGAACCCGCGGGGGCAGTTCAGAATCTGCGGGTTTTGAAGTCCAATGAATCCGAACATCGATTGAGTCTGAGTTTGAGCTTGCTTTCCCGGAAGGAACTTTAGAATCTCCCTCTAGATCTTGTCCATCAACGTCATGATGATCAGGCTTGATCTTGTCGTTGTTTGAACCGCTTCTCTTTGGCTCACTTTTATCAGATGATTTGGAATGTACTGATGATTTCCCAAAAAGTGAGCTCATGTTTATTGGTGATGTGATTAAACTTTTTTGGTTTGAGGTTATTTTTCTGCCACCAAATGGAGCTGTATGTTATTTTGCCAATTTGCTTCCGAAAGTGTCGTTTTTATTTTGTTGTCAGGTCAGATTGAGTACTGAATAGTACATGAATCCTACTTTGCTTCTTTAGGTCGTCAAAGCCAATGCTTTGGTTCGAACGATCAAGATTTTTTATACCAATTAATGCGTCAGAAGAAGAGTACTATGATAAATTACAATATTTTATCATGGATTTTGGACTAGAATGATTCTTTTCCATTATCCCGAGGGATAGGGTAAGAATTATTTGTGTATATGGGTTTTCTTTGGTACATACATAATATGAATGTCATACATATATGTCACTTGTCCAAAACCAAAACCTTATGAATGTCACACACACAGAGACACATAATATATATATATATATATATATATATATTTGTGTGTGTGTGTGTGTGTGTGTGTCACTTGTCCAAAACCCTACCTTTGAAGTTTATTTGTGATGATTTTTTATGATCAAGTTGACTTGATTCTCGACTTGCCATCAGTTCGCATACATCAAGGGATCTCCGAGCACAAGTAACATAAAATATTCTGTTTTAAATAAGAAGATCATAAAGAGGACGTTTGGTTGGAGGATTCAAATCATGTGATTCGAATTATTTTTTATTTACGTGTATTTTTTGTGGGAGAAAATACTGTAGCGAACCACGAATCATAATTTGAATCAGGGAACGAATCCCTTTACTAAACATCCTCAAAATGATCCAATATCATGGAGAGATTAGGGTACGTAGCTGAAAAGCCTAAATGTATGTCTTACACGTTTCGACAAAAGAGAAAAATAGTCTTGCACGTTGTTTTACTCGTTACATGAATAGCCACACACACACATATATTATGGACATGCAGGTATTTAAAATATATTCTTTTTTATCAGAAGTCCAATTCCAAGCTAGTCAATCGTACCACATTTTTATTTTTAATTATTTTTCCTCTTCAGTTAACTTTGTACACCTTCGCTACTATAGCCCCCTACAGTTATGACTTATGTGAGACACATCTGGGCAGAAAAGGCTTAAAGAAATAGAAAAATACTTGAAGGCATTATTGGTGTCTAATATTAATTACAATAAATAAAAGGTGATTCTGAAGACCATGCTTGTAGAATTTATAATATGGGATTCATCTTTAATAAGTGTGTGGGGTTGAAAATCATGTTGAATTATAAACTTGTTTTATGGCCCAATCCATTAAATCTTCTTCAGAAATTTTTAAAAATACCCTTTGAAATGGAGCCCCTTTTATTTTTACTCCTTTAACATTAGCTTATTTTTCTACCTTTTAGACTATAATTAGTCAAGGAGTAGTTTTTTCATGTATTTAATTACGTAAAATCTGTAATTTTCTGAAATCTTGAAGCCTAGATCATCCCATTCCAAGTCCAAGCGCCGGAAGCTTCTAAAATTACTTCAAATTGTATTATATTCATGTGATAGGCATTATTGCGGATTAAGTTGTTGAGTTAAACACTGCATGGTGAAAAAGTTATTTTGCTCTACTAGTAGAAACTGTGTTTTAATCATATTAAATTTTTAACAGTCTGACTTACAATATAAATGATTCTGTATTGTGTACTGTAAATTTTTAACGTGGACATGTATAAAATTCTGTGTTGTGTACTGTAAATTTTTAATGTGAACATGTATAAATCTTATCGTTAAATAACTATTCTAAAAGTTAAAAATAACAGTTTCTACCCATGAAGCAGAATAGCATTCTTCACCCAAAAATTTCAAAAAAAAAAAGGGAAAAGAAAAAGAATAAGTTGACTAGTGTGTGGTAGTAGCCAAGCTTTGCGCTTTATCAATTTACTAATTAATCAAACTTTTGTATGGTTTTGCATGGCTTAGCTCTACTACAAATAACCATGAAGTCGTTCGGGTATTAGATATATCAGAGAAGAAAGAAGGAAAAGCTTCTAGAAAGTAATAAACAAAGCATAGCTTTATCTTGTGAGTGGAAGTGCTTGGCGAGAAAAATTTGAGAGTTGTATGTCGTGTAAGAGTGTGCTCTCTTCTTTATGATAGTATAATATTAAAACTCTGCATATCATTTTGTGAGAGTTTATCATTAGAACGACAACAATTCAAATTTTAACTTGTAACTTATGTACCAATAATTGTGTGAATTGTCATTCGTATATTGGTAGAAGTTTAAAATATTGCCACTTTAATTAATAATAAAAGATTGCATATACCAATAAAAAATAGATAATTTATATGCCACACCAGTTGATAAACAAGAGTTAGAATTTGAGTTGGTTTTTTTAACATTATTCTTGTCATTAATTTTTATTATTAATGTCCAACACATCATTGAGGTCTTATAACAATGTTGTTCTTGTATATAAGTATAAGTAACCAGTGGTTTTTCTAACACAATTAGAACTATTTTATTTTGAAAGCAGTCCATGTGCTTTTTATATAAATGACAAAAGATGACATAACTAATATACCACAAATATGAGTTTAACAAGTCGAAGGATCGGTCCAAATTAAAGGCCAATCCATAGTCAAAATTCAAATGAGATTTATATGTGATGGCCAAGACCTAAATCACCATTTTCTGCGGTCCAATATATTTTGCCTTTTCTAGAAGGAGAATGTAGTAAATAACAGATTCATTCTAAAAAAATATAGTAAATAATAGATTTATAAAACTAAATTAAGTAAATAACATATTTTAAAACTATTTGAAATAAATAAAAATTTACGTGATAAATGAGTCATTTACTATGTAAATGGTTCATTTACGGCTATAAAGATATTTTTTCACATAAATTTTATTTTTACACTGATAACAAGACTTTTTTTCTACTAAATAAGATTTATTACCACATAATTATTTTTTACCAATTAAATGATTCATTTACCATGTAAATTACTATTTATTTTAAATAGTTTTAAAATATACTATTTACTCAATTTAGTTTAAAAACTCTGCTATTTATTATAATTTCTTTTAAAAAAAAACTGATTTGAGTATGGGAGGGTCTTTGGCCAACACCACCCTGGTGCTTACATCATTTCTTTGATTGTTTTAATATTGGTTTGATTGTCTATTGTTATGAAGATAATATTATTCCAATTATACCATTTACTTTAATATTTCTAATATGATATAGATTCCAAAACCGAGGTTCTTTAAGGAATGGTTAACAAAGGATATAAAGATTATTAATTACAACTCATTTTTATGCACAAAGAGTGATATTTCTGGACATTTTTTTCGAGTCTTTGCATAATGGATATATATACACACAAACTAGGTTATAACTCCTTTTATTTACTCTTAGACGTTTGGTTGGAGAATTTATACCATGATTTGAATCATGGTTCATGGTTTGCTACAATGTTTTCTCTTATAAAAAATACACGTAAATCAAAAATAGTTTTAATTTCATGATTCTAATCCATGAACCAAACGGTACAAATTCATTTCTTTCAAATGTGTTAATATTAAGTACTATGGTATATGCACAATGTTAAAGTATAAAATTATTGTTGGCTCACCTCCTAATAGCTTAAGCTTTTGGTTGGATTGATAAACTAACATGGTATCAGAGTGGGAGGTCCTGAGTTCATACCCCCGTAATTGCACTCTTTATCCCCATTTAAATTGTTATAATGTGGTGGGTTCATGTGTTGAGCTTTCTAATTAATTTACCCACACGATTGCCTATTATCCAACCCACACGTGAAGAGGAGTTTTAAAGTATAAAATTATTATTGGCACACCTCCTAATAATTTAAACTTTTAGGAAGTTCGTGATAAACTAACACACAAAGAGTGATATTTATGATATATCATGGACCACATAATTTTTTTTTTTTTTTTTCTATTTTACATCAAAAACTAAATGCTTTCGCTTTTCATCTCCATGAAGATAGGAATATTACCGACAAAGTTCCGGGTGGCCCGTGCTTTTTTTTCTCTTTTACTTTATTAAATCTGATACCTGCACTTTGAGCTGTATACGATGAATTTGGGTTACACCTTGTACTCATGAGGTTATGATAGGACAAATGCACAAGAGCAGATTATACACACATGGAATATATTGCTTTTTCTTCGTTCCCTTTTTTCTTTTCTAAAAGCGACATATTTAAATGATTAACCAGATTTGCTTGATTAACAAAGTGATCACGTGACAACTTTATGTTACATATACCTTGAGTAAAGACAAAAACTGTCACGTATAGTTATGACTAACTTACTCCACTATTATCACAGTGTGAAGTAGTCTAGCGATAATTCATAGTAACTAAGTGTTGGTTTACCTCTTTAATTAAGAGTATTAAATATAAATGCTTATTTTCCGTCGGTATATTCGATTTAGAGTGTTTGAGACCATACCTTCATATACCCTTATCATTATTAATAATGTAAATGGACATGCTTCTCGTTTACATAGTATCATCGGTGAACATTTCTGTCAGTGTCTGAGATCTCTTCTCCAAACTAATTTATTATAAAAAAACACACTCTCCTATTTAATTTATTTTTCTTTTCCTTTTTTTTTTTATCAGCTGTAGTCAGTTAATAATAGAAATATAAATTAATGTTGGTTTGTGTCCTAGTATTTAATTAGCAACCAGCATTAGATATTGTATGTAAATCTCGGTTAAAAACATGCATGTTGCACGTGACCAAGTGTTCAGATTCTCCAATATTTGTCTGAATATTGCAAAATGCAAATGTGCAATCTGTAACCTATTATATAAAGTATATATATGTGTGTGCATAGTACACTATATGTTGTGAAGCTGACTGTAATTAACTAGTACGTACTGTGATCAGTAGATTCATGAGGGCTAATATTTTCCTCCAACAACGTTTTTAGAGAGACAGAGAAAAAGAAAAACCAGTATAGATTATCAGCGAAGATAACTGTACGTAAATAATTATGGTTTCTCCGATCCCAAACAGCGTCAGAAAGCTGTGGAAAGAATGGAACGTCCGAAGCATAATGCTGTTCAGCCTGGGAATGCAGACATTCCTGATCCTGGCGGCTCCCTTCAGAAAACGCACCTCACATAAGATACTCATCTTCTTGCTCTGGGCGGCCTACTTGCTCGCTGATTGGGCCGCCAACTTCGCGGTCGGCCACATCTCTAGCCGCCAGAACGACAACTCCGACGTCGGCTCCGATGAATTTCATAACGACATCCTCCAGGCCTTTTGGGCGCCGTTTCTTCTTCTCCACCTCGGCGGACCCGACACCATCACTGCCTTTGCTCTTGAGGATAACGAGCTCTGGCTCCGGCACTTCTTAGGGCTGGCGACTCAGGTTTTTTTTTTTCTTTACAATTTTTTAAAAAATCTTAACAAATATCCTTTAAAGATCACAAGTCTCGATTTTTACCTATTATTTTTTTATTAATATTTTTTTAGTCAAATAACTATATTAATAAAATAGATTAATTAAAAATAATAGGTAAAAATTCATACACATGTACTTTTAAAAATAAAAATAAGTTCAACAATTTGCTTTTTATTTTTATTTTTATTGAGAAGTTATGATGAATGGCATAAAAAGAATCATCTTCGGATATATGTCACGAATATTAAACTTTTAATTTATTCATATAAATTTGTGACATGCCACCTGATTTTTGATTTGCTCCTTTGGTAGAACTTTTTTGTAATTTTTTAATAAACTGCTAGCATAGAAATTCCTTTTACTCCCTAATTACCATCAGATTCGACTTATATATTTCATTTTTCTTATCCTCTTTTGTGTCTATAATACTATATCGTATCATCAGAACATTTTAATTGACATTACGTCTTAATTATTGTGATATAATAGTTTATTGACATGCATTTTAATCGATATGACGTGATATTATTAGAAACATCAAAGATATAAAGGGAACATGCACATTTCAGTGGAATCGCTCTATCCATAAAAAAATGTCCTTACATAATACAGCTTGTAAATTTTTACTTAGTGACATGCCATTCAGGTTATGGCCACTATTTATGTCTTCGTCCAAACCATTCCCGGAAACACGCTGTGGATCCCGACGGTTATGATGTTCCTCGGCGGAATCATCAAGTACGGCGAGCGAACTCGCGCGCTGAACCTGGCGAGTCTAAACAGCTTCCGCGACTCTCTTCTCCAGAAGCCCGACCCTGGTCCCAACTACGCGAAGCTCATGGAGGAGTACTCCTCAAAGAAAGATGCAAGGCTTCCGACAAAGATTCATATGACGCCGGAGCCCCAGAGGATTCATATGACGCCGGAGCCCTCCTCAAAGAAAGATGCAAGGCTTCCAACAAAGATTCATATGACGCCGGACCCCCAGAGGAAAACCCAAACCTCAACCGAAGACGAGGAATATTTGACCAATATCGAAGTTGTCGTCGAAGCCTATCACTTCTACACAATCTTCAAGGGGCTTATAGTGGACTCCATCTTCAGCTTCCGAGAACGCAACGAGAGCAGACAGTTTTTCGCTGACAGAACTCCAAAGGACGCCTTAAAAGTGTTGGAGGTCGAACTCAACTTCATTTACGAGGCTTTGTACACTAAGGTTGTTGTTGTGCACAAAATAATTGGCTACGTATTCCGCTTCGTTGCGTTCTCTGCGGTTGTCGTCACGCTGGGACTGTTTATTACCGCCGATAAAGACGGCTTCAAGGAGTTCGATGTCGGAGTTACCTACACTCTGTTGTTCGGCGCCCTTGCTCTTGATTTTATAGCTCTGTTGATGCTCATTGTCTCCGATTGGACTCTAATCAGTTTGCAGAAATATAAGAGGAAAGCTTCGTTTTTGGTGACTCCGTTTGAATGTTTTCTAGGTTTTGTTCTTCGTTTGCAGAAGCCAAGCTGTTGTTATGATCGCCCAAAGAATCTTTTCTTACGTTGCTGTTTGAGGTTAAGAAGGACACTGTTTCGCAGGTGAGTAGCTTAACACCACAATTAACACACACACACACACACACACATATATATATATATATATATGATTTATAGTACTCATGAAGATATTAATGATAATATAATAGCAATTCTAAGACACAAAATATGAAATCGACTTTTGTTATATTACGGTCCATTTCTATGTCCTCCCATAATATCACAACAATTAAAATAATTTGTCAATTAAAATTTTATGTCACATCAACTAAAAATCATATCATGTAAATTATTTTAATTAAGGTACCATGATATTATTGGAAGGACATGAAAATAAACAGAAAAAATATGAGCCTATATATTTTCCTATTATTATGATTTTGTGTCCACTGTAATTCGTTATAGCATTTGCATTGGGCAGGTGGTCCGAGTCTATTCGTGGATACAACTTCATATCATATTGTCTCCAACAACGTCTAGATCAAAGGGTTCTACTTCGTATTAACAAAGATTCTGCTGATGCTGCTGATCGCGAATGCCAAGCCATCCTTGGAACTAAAATCATCAAAGGACCAACACTTGCCTGTGTTAAAATCCTCAAGTACTTGTGCCTCGGATTGAACAGACTCCTTGAGTTTCTGGGGGCTAGGCATCTTGTGGACGAGTGGTTTCACTCCAAGAAAACAATAATGGCTGGCGATCTATGGGAGTTCATCTTCAATGAGCTGCAAAGGAAAGCGAACGACGCCGAGGACGCGGAGATCGCGAAGCACATCTTCGAAGCCAAGGGCTGCTACGTCCTGCAAGAAGGCAAGTGGAAGAACAGCGACATCAACAAGCTGATTCCCTACATCGAAGACCTCGCTTACGACGAGAGCCTTGTGTTGTGGCACATCGCCACCGAACTCTGCTTCCAAGATGAACAGCCGGAAGATAAGAAGGATGAGAACAACACAAAAACTAACAATGTTACAACTCAAAATGATAAAGAACAACACAAAAACTACAGAGAGTTTAGCAAGATACTGTCGGATTACATGCTGTATCTGCTGGTGTTGCAGCCGACGATGATGTCGGCGGTGGCGGGGATCGGGCAGATTAGGTTCCGGGACACGAGCGCCGAGGCGAAGAAGTTCTTTATCCGGAAAGGGGTGGGGCAGAATAAGAATGTTTCGGCGTGTAAGAGCATACTTAGGGTCAACACTGAAGTTAAGCCAGTGACAGTGAAGGGAGATAGGAGCAAATCGGTGTTGTTTGACGCCTGTATATTGGCTAAAGAGCTTCAACAGTTTGGAGAGGAGAAGTGGGAGATATTGATCAAAGTTTGGGTTGAGATGTTGTCGTATGCGGCTAGTCATTGCAGGCCAGAAGCGCATGCGCAGCAACTGAGCAAAGGTGGTGAGCTTATCACTTTCATTTGGCTTTTGATGGCTCATTTTGGGTTGGGAGATCAGTTTCAGATTAATGAAGGCCACGCCAGAGCAAAACTCCTTGTGGAAAAGTAGTTGCCAGCTAATCGAAGAAGGAAATTAATTATATAAATGAAGATATATAATTAGTATTACCTTTCATTTCATGTTTTATTTATTTATTTATTTATTTATTTATTATTTTTTGTCTTGATTGTTTTCTCATTTTTCCTAAACGGTTTTGTACTCTTTTAAGAGATTGTATCAGTGTGATTTCTAAGTAAATTAGTAAAGCAGATCTTCAATTTTTTTCCCCGAGGAGAATGAGAGGATCTGCATTCTTTGTATCACTTTCAGAAACAAAAAATCTGTACAGTTAACCAAGGAATTTGTTTGTTGAGGATGAAATTGGCTCAGCACCGACTTGAAGGAACTTCCACGTGCAGCACTTTTACTAAGCAAGACGCTGCGTTTAGTTTTCTTGAACTTTCTGTTGTCGTTTTCATTCTTCTTCTTTATTATATAATACATATTTATTGAGATTACTCTCACAATTAGACAATATTAGTAAAGCAGAGTAATGAAGCAAGATCAATTATCTTTAAAAAGAATAATCATGTCGTCTTATTAGTTATAAGGCAATCATGCAACTAGATTTTATATTTGGAATTTTTGCCCACGGCCCTGATTTAATTTGTCTAAATGAGCATTACACAATGTGCATATTGTTACGTCTCTCTTACAGCTGTCAATCTCTCGATTATTTAATTATTATGGGCTTGTTCAGTTATATTTTTGAGTTATGATGATTTGAGTGTAGATCTTAAGTTAAATTTGAGTTGAAGTTGTAACTTAATTTGTGTTTAGATGTGCACATTTGAGTTATGATTTGAATTGAGAATCTATTTGAATTTATGTTTGAGTGGATCAAAACTTGAATTTGTATTTAGATAGTATGTTAATAAAAACTCAATGGTAATGAAAAATTTTAATAAGGTATATGTGTGGGGTTTTATTTATCTCTTCGTTGTGAACACATAGAAAAAAAATCATCTCAATCGGAATTAAAACGAAAAAATTATGACATTTTTAAGAATATAAAAAATATTGTTCATTAACTTGAGTTTGAGTTTAAGAACTTGAGTTGAAGGAGAAACTTAGATTTTAGTCCCAAACTCAAGTTAAAACTCAAATTTTACAAACGAACATGAACTTAAATAAAATTGTAACTTTAGTTCAATTTTTTTTTAAGTTTTACTCTTTAGAACAAGTCCTATATTATCCCATGCATGGTTGTTAAAACGAACCAACTGTGTGTGTGTGTGTGTGTTTTTTTGTTTATATATTGTTGAATATTGGATATTTATTTATTAATCAGTATAGAGTTTGATTGAGTGTAAATATTGATTTCCTTAATCATTTGATTACAACGTATGATATATATATATATATACACATACTGGTACAACTGAAGTGCAGGGATTACATTAACCAACAGATCCTAAGAACTAGGAATGATCTATTTGGGCTGTTGAGGTTGTTTGAGCTTAAGAGATTCTCGGGCTGGCGATTCTGGAGAGTTGTCTTCGGTTGCAGCTGCAGGCGGCTGAACTGAGCATTTACTAACAGACCCCCACAAGACGGTGCTCCCATCAGAGATACCGATCTTGGAGCGAATTCGGTTGAACAGGAAGGAGGATAATGGTTTTGTAAGTGCATCTACAAGTTGTTCTTTCGACGCAATGTGGGACACCTTAAAGGAGCCTTTTGCAACATGATCCCGTACAAAGTGATAATCAATGGCAATGTGCTTCATGCGGGAGTGGAACATCGGATTGACAGACAAATAAGTTGCACCGATGTTATCACAAAAAATGGTTGGAGTTATGGCGTAGTTGATGTGAAGTTCACGAAGTAAGTTTTGTAGCCAAAGAACTTCAGTAGCACATGAAGCTAGAGCGTGATATTTAGCTTAAGTAGACGAGCGGGCAACTGTCTTTTACTTTTTGGAGCACCAAGAGATAGCATTGCCATTGAAGTAAATAATGTAAGCCGATGTCGAAGTGCGGTCATCACGATTCCCTGCCCAATCTGTGTCGGTGAAGGCGGTAAGGGTGAGTTGTTGATTCTTTTTGAGAAAGAGACTGTGATACATGGTGAATTTGAGATATCGCAGTAGTCGTTTTGTGGCCGTCCAGTGAGCTTTGGAGGGAGAGTGCATGAACTGGGCCAATTTGTTTATAGCATAAGAGATGTCCGGTCTTGTTAACGACAAATATTGGAGTGCGCCGATGACTTGGCGATATTTGGTTGCATCAGTAGGTGGTGAGCCATCATGAAGGTGAAGGGGCTGAGTAGAAGACATTGGTGTTGTACATTCTTTTGCACCGGCCATGTCATTCCTGTCAAGTAGATCCCGAATATATTTGTGCTGAGTGAGAAGGATGCCAGAGGGTGTCGGAAGAACTTCAATGCCAAGAAAGAAATGGAGATCCCCGAGGTCTTTCACAGAGAACCGGGTACCTAGAGTAGAGAGAAAAGTGTGCAAAAACTTGGTGCAGTTGCCAGTGACAATTAGATCATCAACATAAACCAAAAAATAACATGTTGTAAAGCCTTTGTGATAGATAAAGAGAGAAGCGTCACTGTGAGAGTTAAGGTTCCCTTTGAAGAGTTCTTTGATAAAATAATTGACCATGAAACCTTCCTGCTGCATAATGACAAATATTTCTCTGCATCCCCCCACCCATATAGAGTTTAATTGAGTGTAAATATTGATTTCCTTAATCATTTGATTACAACGTATGATATATATATACACGTACTAGTATAACTGAAGTGCTGGTTTTTAGGGATTACATTAACTAGCAGATCCTAAGAACTAGGAATGATCTATTTGGGCTGTTGAGGTTGTTTAAGCTTGAGCAATTCTCGGGCTAAAGATTCTGGAGAATTGTCTTCGGTTGCAACTGCAGGCGGCTGAACTGAGCATTTACTAACAATCAGTACAGTTAACCAAGGAATTTGTTTGTTGAGGATGAAATTGGCTCAGCACCGACTTGAAGGAACTTCCACGTGCAGCACTTTTACTAAGCAAAACGCTGCGTTTAGTTTTCTTGAACTTTCTATTGCTGTCTTCATTCTTCTTCTTTATTATATAATACATATTTATTGAGATTACTCTCACAATTAGACAATATTAGTAAAGCAGAGTAATGAAGCAAGATCAATTATCTTTAAAAAGAATAATCATGTCGTCTTATTAGTTATAAGGCAATCATGCAACTAGATTTTATATTTGGAATTTTTGCCCACGGCCCTGATTTAATTTGTCTAAATGAGCATTACACAATGTGCATATTGTTACGTCTCTCTTACAGCTGTCAATCTCTCGATTATTTAATTATTATGGACTTGTTCAGTTATATTTTTGAGTTATAGTGATTTGAGTGTAGATTTTGAGTTGAATTTGAGTTATAATTTGAGTTGAAGTTGTAACTTAATTTGTGTTTGGATGTGCACATTTGAGTTATGATTTGAATTGAGAATCTATTTGAATTTATGTTTGAGTGGGTCAAAACTTAAATTTATATTTAGATAGTATGTTAATAAAAACTCAACAGTAATGGAAAATTTTAATAAGGTATATGTGTGGGGTTTTATTCATCTCTTCGTTGTGAACACATAGAAAAAAATCATCACAATCGGAATTAAAACGAAAAAATTATGACATTTTTAAGAATATAAAAAATATTGTTCATTAACTTGAGTTTGAGGGGAAACTTGAACTCAGATTTTAGTTTTAAACTCAAGTTCAAACTCAAATTTTACAAACGAATATGAACATAAATAAAGTTGTAATTTTAATTTTTTTTTTTAAGTTTTACTCTAAAAAGAACAACTCTTATATTATCCCCTGCATGGTTGTTAAAACGAACCAACTGTGTGTTTTTTTTTTTGTTTATATATTGTTGAATATTGGATATTTATTTATTAATTGTAAAAGGGCTCAAACGATCACAAAATGAAATTGTTGGGACTTTTCCCTTTTCCTTTTATACGAGTGTTGGCACTTTTTCACGTTTCCTAATTCTTCGTCTCCAACAAGATAGGAATTTCTAATAAACGAAAATAGGGATCATATATATATATATATATATGCTTTTCTTCGCTTTGAAGGCCAATGTTGGAGAATACTAGCATACGACGAAATTTGGTCCATTCTACTTTGATGAGGACAAACTACAAAGCAAAAGTAACTGAAAAAACGTTGAACCGTATTGCTTTCTCCTTCTGTTTGCTTTTTGGCCTTTTTTATATTAGGGGATGTTTAGTTGGAGGATTCAAATCATGATTTGAATTATGATTCATGGTTCGTTATAGTGTTTTCTCTCACAAAAAATACACATAAATCAAAAATAGTTCTAATCTTATGATTCTAATCTATGAACCAAACGTCTCATTAGTGTTGATAAATTTAAAAAAAAAATACTTGATTAAAAGAAATTCAAATACTTAAGGCCCGTTTATTTTACCGATTTGAGTTTAGAATTTAAATTTTATTACAGCAAAAAGCTCTCAGAAACAGTCAGATCTAACTTTTTTTGCTACAGTAAAAAGCTTTCACATAAAATTATATCTCAACTCAAATTAAAAACTTAAATCAACGAACTAAAAATGCCCTTAATAATGTGAAACATTCCGTACATTCTTCTACTAATAAGAATTCATGGCTTCACAGTATCAATTACCTATAAAATAAGCCTTGAAATTTTTTTGATCTCCTTTTCTTTTTCTTCTCCCCACTTTTTGCTCATTTAAAATAACGGACTGTATCAATATTTACGTAGTACATATCATGTATGCATGAATCACATGGAATTTTTGTACACATGAAATTATGCATGTATTAGGGATTTTTTCTAATACGTTAACATATTGATAGATTAAATTTTTTATCTATTAAATCTGTATTAAATTACATAAAAATCTAAATGTATGCAGATATAACGATAAAAAAAAAACTTAATTTATTGATATGTCAATAGTAAGCAGAGAATCTCCCATTTATTTAATCTTGATTGGGGAATGATGCTTTATACGGCCTATATACACCTTTTCTTTTTCTGATAGTACTCGTTATTAATTTTGTCATTCACAAGTTTGGGAAAGCATTTGCTGGTATGGGCCATGCTGAAACAAAGCGAAATAACAGAATTATCCAAATAGTTATTCATTGATTCGGTATATTAACAAAGGAACCGTTCTAGCAGCAAAAACAAAACAAAAATTTTTTTTTAAAAAAAAGCAAAAAAACAAAACAAAACAAAAACAAAAACAAAGGGGACCTACCAAAAAAAAAGGAAAAAAAAAATCCTAACAAACTAAACAAAAAGGAATAACAGACGAAAGAAAAAACATATGTAGGATAGATATATATTTTTAGGGGCCTTCGTACGTCAAGTCTCATTTTTTATCTGTCAGATTTATATAAAATCACATAAAAATTAAAATACATATAGATTTAACGGTTAAAAAAATTTGACTTATTAATACATCAGGCGTACCAGAGAATCTCTCATATTTTTAAGAGATAGGTTTTTCTTAATAATAATAGAATTTTTCTGGTAGGACCAGAAAAAATAAACTATCGATCAGTAGTTCTCTATTCTTCAGCCGTCAAATCTAAACTGTTTATTCTACATATGTTTTTAATTTGATGTGATTTTAATTAAATTTAACGGTCAAAAACTGACCCTATTAATAGACCGACCTACCGAAAAATGTCCCAATAAATTAACAAAAAAACCATGTTAGATTTCAATTGAAGCTGTGCATGATGGATATTTTCTAGGCACTAATTAAAAGGGGGGCATTACGTGTAGGCGAGACAAAGAATTTATCCAAATAATTACTTTTCGTCCCAGTATTTTGTTACATCACTAATCAAACGGGAATATTGAAGTCCATGCAAAAAGCACAAAAAAGAAAAAAGAAAAAAAGAGAAGGAAGGAGAAATAAAGGAGATTCTCTAGTACGCCTAACGTATTGGTATATAAGATTTTTTTAACTGTGAAATTTGTGTATTTTTTAAATTTTATATAATTTTATGCAGATTTTACGAATATAAAACTTAGTCTACTAGTATATTAACATACCAAAGAACGTCTCGACAAACAATTTATATATATATATATATATATATTTGAATAATGAGAGAAGCCAACCAGATAGAACAACTTGAACTACCCAACTATAGATTGGTACTCTCTAATAGTTCTATTCTATAGGAAACTCTCCATTCTATATTATTAATAAAAGATCATAAAAAAATTAAAAAGAAAAAAATATTGACCTAAGTAATTTAGGGTCTCGTTCAGTTCGTCGATTTGAATTTTTAAATTGAGTTGAGCTGATTTTATATAAGAGCTTTTAACTGTAGTAAAAAAGTTAGATATGACTTTTTGTGAAAGTTTTTAACTGTACTAAAATTAAAATTAAAAACTCAAATCGGTGAAATCGGTGAAATCAACGAGACTAGGATTAGAAAGCAACAACATCTCTATAAATTAGGAATCTGCAAAAATTCCGCAACAATTCATCACCATTTTTCAGTATGCTGCTGAACTGCTTTAAAAGCCAACCTGTCTGCTACTTGATTTATTACTACAAATAAGTGGAATTAAGTTGACTAGTATTGATATATTTTATTTCATATTAAAATGGCACCCGTGGTGATTATAATTTAACTTCATCTGACAATTTATTTTAAATCAAAATTTTTGCAAGTAGTTGTATTATGATAGCAACCGAAATAGGTTAGTCCCATTAATACCAGTAACCATGGATTTGTACTTGATTATTGTAAGGTTTAATAAGAACTCATATTTTTTTATCACAAAATTGTTTTTTTAGATTAATATATATCAGCATATGATTGATCCTGATGAAATAGAGAACTTACGCAAGACAAAATATATTATGAAACTATTATATGTCTCTTAAACTAAAGTAGTGAATACCGCTGCTTTAGTATCTTTTCCTTTTCTTATTCTTCCATGTGTATATTTTGTGTTGCACAAGTCTGAGAAAAATTGTGATAGATGGTAAAGACAAAAATTCTAGTGAGCTTTTATAAAAGCCAGTCATTTTGGCTAAGGGTGCATCTTCAAGAAGAAAACAAAAAAGGGAAGAGAGAGAGAGAGAGAGAGAGAGAGAGAGAGAGAGAGAGAGAGATCAAAATGTATGTCTCAAGCTTACTGGCTATAATAGATTTAGATAGGGACAACACTATTGATACTTTTTGCTTTACTACAATGCTGAGGATTGAATCCCGAATAGTGATTTGAAATCTTGTTGGTCACTTTGGCAAAGGCTGAAGGCTTTATTATATATGCAAATGAGAAGACTGAAGGAAGTGCATTGAGTGCTAGACGAACTTAAATCGAGATCTTTTAAGAGTTTCTCAATCAATTTCAGACAACTTTAGAATGGCGTCATCATCCAATCCAACACCACCACTCGTGTCACCTAGTTCTGATTCAACACTGTCACCTGGTGCATCAAGTTCTGATCTAACATCACCACCTCAGGCACCCATTTCTGATCCAACTACGCCGCCACCGGGAGGACCCAATACTACTCCAACACTACCATCTAGGGCATTAAATTCTGATCTAACACCACCACATCAAGCACCCATTTCTGATCCAATTACGCCGCCACCTGGAGGATCCAAAACTACTCCAATACTACAATCTGGGGCATCAAGTTCTGAACCAACACCACCACCTCAGGCACCCGTTTCTGATCCAACTACACTGCCACCTGGAGGATCAAATACTACTCCAACACTACCATCTGAGTCATCAAGTTCTGATCCAACACCACAACCTCAGGCACCCATTTCTGATCCAACAACACCGTCACCTGGAGGATCCAATACTACTCCAAGACTACCATCTGGAGCATCAAGTTCTGATCCAACACCACCACCTCAGGCACCCCTTTCTGATCCAATTACACCGCCACTTGGAGGACCAAATACTACTCCAACACTACCATCTGGGGCATCAAGTTCTAATCCAACACCACCACCTCAGGCACCCGTTTCTGATCCAACTACACTGTCACCTGGAGGACCCAATACTACTCCAGCACTACCATCTGGGGCATCAAGTTCTGATCCAACACCACCACCTCAGGCACCCGTTTCTGATCCAACTACACTGTCACCTGGAGGACCCAATACTACTCCAACACTACCATCTGGGGCATCAAGTTCTGATCCAACACCACTACCTCAGGCACCCGTTTCTGATCCAACTACACTGCCACCTAGAGGATCAAATACTACTCCAACACTACCATCTGGGTCATCAAGTTTTGATCCAACACCACAACCTCAGGCACCCATTTCTGATCTAACTACACCGTCACCTGGAGGACCCAATACTACTCCAACACTACCATCTGGGGCATCAAGTTCTGATCCAACACCACCACCTCAGGCACCCATTTCTAATCCAATTACACCGCCACCTAGAGGACCAAATACTACTCCAACACTACCATCTGGGGCATCAAGTTCTGATCCAACACCACCACCTCAGGCACCCATTTCTAATCCAACTACAGCGCCACCTGGAGGACCTAATACTACTCCAACACTACCATCTGGGGCATCAAGTTCTGATCCAACACCACCACCTCAGGCACCCGTTTTTTATCCAACTACACCGCCACCTGGAGGACCCAATACTACTCCAACACTACCATCTGGGGCATCAAGTTCTGATCCAACACTACCATCTCAGGCACCCGTTTCTGATCCAACTACACCGCCACCTGGAGGACCCAATACTACTCCAATACTACCATCTGGGTCATCAAGTTCTGATCCAACACCACCACCTCAGGCATCCGTTTCTGATCCAACTACACCTCCACCTGGAGGACCCAATACTACTCCAACACTACCATCTGGGGCATCAAGTTCTGATCCAACACCACCACATCAGGCACCTGTTTCTGATCCAACACCACCACATCAGGCACCTGTTTCTGATCCAACTACACTGCCACCTGGAGGACCCAATACTACTCCAACACCACCACCCGAAGCATCCAAGACTCCACCATCACCACTCTTATCACCCAGCATAACCATTTCAGGTACACTAGTATCAAATTATCAATACACCCATTGTTTTAATCTTTGTTCATCTTTAGCGTCTTGTTTGAAATGTTTCTAGCCTAGTTGTTTCTATTGTATATTCTGCAATAGCATGCCAATCTCGAACTAGATAGACGAGGCATTTTGTAAATCACATTTCGTTACTTTCTTAAGCCTTTCATGTGTATATATCATGTATGCCTTTGCACGCTGTATAAATTATTGTCTTCAAATTAAACCATTTCAATTTTGATCATCAGGAATATAGAAAGAATTCATTTTTTGTTTAAAATCAATATAAAGACCAAATTAAGTCTATATTGATCTATTTTAGATTAAAATTGAGTAATTAATTCTGTAACAATTAGTACACTACAACAAGCTGCGACCTAATTAATTCTGTCTTTCTAATTGTCTCTTCAACCTTTCATGTAATTTCTACTGAGTTAAGATATAACTAGATCTAGAAGATTATGATGTGTAGTTGTGAGAGAGAAATGAGAAAAAAACAACCAAATAAAATAAATCCTTATACAACCTTCGCAATCTCTCTCTCTCTCTCTCTCTCTCTCTCTCTTTTTTATTTATTTTTATAAGTGACTCTTCCAACATTAATTCTCATTGCGCTGGAAGGTCATTTCATTTCCCCTGAGAAGGATAAGTCCTGATAATTAGAAAAATTCCACGGGGCTACCATATGTTTTACTTTTGTGACATTCTCTCTTACTGATGAATTCAGTTATTTATGTGTTTGTATATATTTTTTGTTGGAAATTTATCTAAAACCAGTTTCAATTCTAAATCAACCAAACGTGAAAAACGAGAGAAAGAACACCAAGATTTGTTATCGAGATTCGGTACAAATTGATACCTATGTCTCTACGAACTCCCCAGAATAAGTTCGATTTACACTATTGAAAGAATGATCAATTACAAGAGTTTACACTAATAATATTCTCTCAGAAAATACAACCTTACCCAGAGAAAAACCACAAGAAATTTTCCCGAGAAAATTTTGCCTTTTCTCTCTTCCTTTCTTGTTCTAACCCCTTTCTCTATCTTAAAATTTTTCTGTTACTGAATTGCTCTCAACTCATCAATCTCTCAACCCAGAAAACTGATTTCTGTTTTCTTCTTAGATCTCTCTGAAAAAACTAATTATGTTATAACTATATATGAATATATATAAAAGCTGTAGTGAATGTCGGTGGTGCTCCAGTTAACACTTCTTGTATCTATTGCTCAGCCACGTCAGCTTCTCCTTTCATTTACTGAAACGTTGCCGTTTAGCTTGTACACAAATCTGCATTCTTCCAAAATTTATATAATGACTTGTAGTACTTGTTAATAACATAATGAACAGATCATTTATAATTGAATCCTTAATTATATGGAAATTGATTCAACAATTTTCTAGAAGTATTTTTTAAAAAATATTGTTGTCCTTTATATATCTTTTCAACATATGCACTTATTTCTATAATTTGATCATTAGTCACCGATTAAAACATAATAACTCATCTATATATATATATATATATATATTAACTCATAGTATTGCTTAGTCACCATGCATTCCATATAACTGCAAACAATTAATTAATATATAGGAGACAGTCTTGTTCTGGTCAGTCAAATGTGATTTTACACAACATGTAATATTCTAACGTATGAAATTATTTGCTTTGTTTTACAGTACGTAAGTGATACATAATTCTTTGTCCATTTAATAAAGTACATATATATATATATATATGATACACATAGACAAGTTTTAGTGGTTACGTTTTCATAGGTAATTTGATGATGTAATATGATAAAAATCTAATATCATGAATTACCTATTATTCTTCTCTTTTTTTTTTTTTTTTTTTTTTTTTTTTTTTTTTTTTGCCATACAATAATACCTACATTAAAACTGCAAACCACATGGTGTATATATATGAACAACATATTACTGCACTCAAAATTTTGTCTTTGGCGGGGGGGAATCATGTCTAGCAGGGTGCGAATTGAAGTTTCTTCTCTTAGTCAGAAGACTATATTATCATGTCTTTATTTGAGAAATTAAAGCACATATTGAGTTGATATGTATATATGATTTCTTTTTCTTTTTTCTTAGAGCAATATGTTCATAAGGTCGCACTGCAAAAGCTGAAAATTTTTCTGGAAGCTAAAAATGAAACGACAACAATAACTCTCCATGGTGAAACTGGAGTGGGGAAAACGTGGATGGCCAGAGAGATCTGCAGAGAGATCTCCAAAGACATGCATAACGCTGGAAAGGAGAGCTTATTTAGTGGGACCCTTTGGCTCTCTCTAAACAAAAAATATCATGGTACCGATCCAAGTACGAGATCCGAGCTAATTCTTGTGGACATTGCACGCAAGTTATGTGTACTTCCCTCTACTGAAGGAGGGTTTGAAGATGATGATGATGATGAGGATGAACATCAGGAATCCAAGAAAGATTTAGCTCATCCCCTTCAGGTCGATGTTATCAAAAAGCTCCATCAGATGATGATAGAGATGGATAAAAGTTTTGTTTTGATTCTCGACGGTGTTCCTGATGACACTAAGAAAATTGAAGCAGAAATCATCCACCAATTCAAATCGCCGAAGAATCTGAAGGTCGTTATGATCACTAGTACTAAATCTGATATGATCAAGGAGGATCCTAGTAAAGGAGAGTTTCTCATTGGCTCTTTGAGAAAAAGAGAGTTTCTAGAGCTGTTGAAGAGTACTAGCGCAGGAACAGAAGGTTTAGAAGGTGTAGAATCTTTGATAGAAAGGTTTAAGGATGTCATCTTCAGAGATCTCCGCGTCGTTTCTCTGCCTGCCGCGGTGGCCGTCGTGGTTGGAAAAGCCTTGAGGTACAATTTTAGTGATCGTGATGATGGTCAAGACGATCGGTACTCTAGGCATAAGGTGTTTGAAAATGCTTTGAAAGAAGCTACCAAACTCAAGGAAGCGCCGGAGAAGATAAGAACCTCGATCGTTCGTTTTGCATTCGACACTTTACCGAGCAATGAAGAGACGATGATCAAGTGCTGCTGGCATAGCAAGAAGTTTTTCAAGCTCATCAACAATGCCAGCGTTCACTACAATGAGCTGATTTCTCACTGGATCATGGAGGGATACTTCGACCATTTTAAGTACTCCAGCAGCATTGTGAAGGCTTATGAGGAGGGATACCGCATTTTGAAGGAGCTTATGAAGCGAGGCCTGCTCAAAGTCGAAGACGAAGACTTCATTGCCATGGAAGGAGAAGCTCTTGAGGTTCAGGATTACCGCCGTGAAGGATTCGATGAGACGGCGACGCTGGGATTGCCTGATGTGTTCCAAGGAGATGAAGAATGGCAGGGTCTAGGGAAAATTGCCGTCGCTGACGGTATGATAAAAACGGTCTGCAGGCATAGGAGGTGGTGGCTCATTTCTACATTGATTATGGATCAAAATCGGCTTTGCAGGGAAGTTCCGAACACCTTTTTCAAGCCAATGACGGAGCTCAAAGTCCTTGTCTTGCTAAATCCAAGGTTGAAATCTTTAGACTTCATTGGAGGAGCAGAAGCCTCTCCACTATCCAAGCTCCGGTTGTTAGTGCTTCGAGGCTGCGACGTGCTGGAGGACGTCAGTTCAATCGGAATGCTCGAATCATTGATCGTTTTGGAAATCTCCGGCGCCAAATTGTTGAAGGAAATCCCAGATGCTCTGTTTAATAAGATGACTCAGCTTCGCAGCCTCAACCTCTCCGGAATTCAGGTCAAGTCTCTGCCTATTTTCAAGTTGACCAAACTTCGTTGGCTTATCCTTAGAGAGTGCTCTAAATTGGAAGAAATGCCGAGTTTGAAAGATTTTGAGGATCTTGAGGTACTTGACATGTTTGGTGCTTACTCTTTGACAAAGTTCAAAGATAAAAGATTTGGAAACCTTAAGAAACTTAGAGTGCTAGATTTTTCCCATTCCAAGATTGCACCTTTACCATTTTTGCACAATTTAACTGCCCTTACTAGGCTCACACTAAAAGGTTGTACCGAAATAACAAGGCTTCCCCACTTGAAAGAGTTATCTAGTCACCAAGTTCTTGAACTTCCTGGTGCTAAAAAGTTCAAGGAATTTTACCCTCTACACTTGGAAAACAAGAAAGCCCTCCGAATACTCGACCTGTCCGAAACCAAACCTCATCAATTGCCTTCAACTTGGAGCGACCTGCCTAGTCTTGAGGTGCTTAATCTTTCCCATATGTCCACTCTAGAAGATTTAGGTGTTGGCTTCAATAAACTAGCATGCCTTCAATGTCTTAACTTGTCAAACACCAAAGTCAAGAGCCTTCCCTCGCTTTCGAATCTCACAAGCCTTCGCCAGCTCTATCTTAGTGATTGTCCGAAATTGGAGGCCCTCTCGGGTGTGGAAGGACTAACAAGCCTTGAGATTCTTGATCTCTCGCGGGCCAGTGAGTTGAAAGAGATGTCAAATCAGGTGTTGAAATTACCGAAGCTTCGCGAACTTCTACTACCGGAATGCAAGAAGCTCGAGAAGTCGCCAATCTTCGATGATCTCCCCAAGCTCGAAGTGCTAAACCTCTCGGGATGTGAAGCTCTAGAGCTTGAAAATCTGTCCTTTCAAGGAATGACTCTTCTTGAGGTACTTGATCTCTCTAAAACTAAGGTTCGGAGTCTGTTATCCCTCTCTCCTTCTATCCGACGACTCCTACTAGAGAATTGTGTCGAGTTGGGAAAAATTCCAGCTTTAGATTCACAATCAAAGCTTGAAGAGCTCAGCTTGTGTGGTGTAAAGTCCTTACAAAAACCTGAAGATAAGTCATTTTACCGCATTGGAAGATGGAAATTTCTTCAGACTCTCAACTTTTCTGAAACCTCAATGATTTTGTCCACAGACTTGATCACCAAATGTACCAACCTGAAGAAACTGTTGTTAGGAGGCTGCCTTTTCTTAAACAAAAAGCCACAACTGAAGGAGCTCACGAAGCTCGAGGTTTTGGATCTTTCAGATACATCAGTAGTCGAGCAAGACAAATCTAAGGGAAATCTTAGCAACCGAAGTGAGCTTATTAATTCAAGAAAAGTCTTGAGCCTAGAGGAATTGTCTGATGATCTCAAAAGTCTTTTGATGTTAACTAGTCTAGATCTTCGGGGTCTTGAAGTTAAGATTTTCCCTTATTGGATCTCAGCCCTGATTCATTTAAAGAAGCTTCATCTTCCCAACTTGGCAGGCGTTCCAGAAATCGACTGGGGGCGGATAAAGCGCTTACCAGACGGGCTAAAGTTGGCAGAATGTGGCATCATCAACAATGTTAGTATTCACGGGGTGAGTTCTAGGCCATCAATCTCGATGAGCAGCATAGAAGTTGTCAAATCATTGAAGCAAAATTCCGACATATGGGAAAAGTGCTTCCAAGAATTTCGCATTTACGTTTGCCCTTATGTGGAAAGTGGCAAAGATGAAGACCTCTATCATCTCAGAGATGACAAATTTGAAGATATCTATTTCAAGACTATTAGTTGTCCTGAAAGCTGTCAGAGGTTTTTGGAGATCCGCGGATTTAAAAGTTGTCCGGATGGTCTTGAGGATGCTCTTGAAGGAGTTGATTGTCTGTCCTTCATTGAAGATGATTTCATAACAAGTTTTTCGGATATTGGAGCTGAGAAAAAAGAGGCAATGACAGGCTTGTGGCTAGAGAGATGTGCCAAAACAGATATGATATTTTCCGAAGATAAAGTTATCAAGTTGGGAGAAGATTTCAACATTTTATGGGCTTCAAACCTTCCTCTTTTGAATATTCTATACAGAGGAAATGTGCAGCCTGGAAGCTTCCAAAACCTTACACAATTGTATCTAGACTGTTGCCCAATGCTTAAATATGTTTTCTCTTCATCCCAGATGCCAAAGAAGCTTGAGAAACTCCAAGTCAAGTTTTGTGACAAGTTGAGGACTTTGATCGAATGCGAATCCTCCGCGGAAGAGCACGAATTGCAGAACCTGAGTGAGCTGAATCTGATGGAACTGCCTGAACTGACTGGTGTTGGGGCCAAGTTGCCAGGTCTAAAAAATGCTAAAGTCAAAGGTTGCCCAAAACTGAAGAAACAGGAGTTCATAGATGGCCTCGGACTGCAAAACAAAAATGTCGAAGTTACACATGTTGAAGAGAATTGGGGAAGAGGTGCTCCAAAGGAAACCAAAGAACTTTTCAAGAAGTGAAGTAGCATATAATGTTGAAGAAAAGTGTGTTCATAGACTTGTGTTTAAAGCAAGTCAGTTGGTGTGTATGTGTGTGAGAGAATAAATGAGAGAAGACGGTCTTTGAGTATTATATACATACATATATATATATACATATATATATATATATAATATAGTACTTTGGTCTAGTCAAAGTACTAGCGTGTGTGAGCTTTTTGAGGTTTCTGTTTGTATAACTATGTCATGTGATTGTATTTGACGATTTTCTCAAAATAAATGTAACTCAACAGAGGCCATGGATATACATGCCTTCTGCAATATATACATGGAATTTCAGTTTGGTTCTGATTTCTTCATAATCTTGCTCATATTCTTCAAATCATATGTATGCTATGACTAATTATTCTTTAAGAGGAACACATTACTGAGAATTTAGAATTTCAGTTTCCGCATATGCTAGTGAAAAATCTCAGTTATGCCTCCATTAAATATAATTGTGCTTCTTAATTCAATAACGAAAATATGAAGTAATTTCTCCACTCAATCATAGATTATACTTACGTTCCCACTCAATTAATATAAGGCTTAACACACTATTAAGATCCATAGAAACTTACAAGCTTAAGCTTTAAGAAATCGATCTAGTTAACTAAATTATATACATGATCAATTTAAGGAAAAACAACATATTTAAAACTAAAAAATTAAATTAATAGTAATATAATGTTATAATGTTATAAAGTTTTCGTTATTTCTTATATTTTTATATGATTTCAAAAACAAAAACAAAAAAACAAAAAACAAAAAATTGGATAGCTCTGACACTAGTGAAAAACTGCTATCTCTGTGTGGCGTCTGTTAATATTGTGTTACTAATGCTCATTTAGGTATTTTGTTTTGTAAAATAGATGGATCTAATTACTTCTTAGCAAGATGAACGTTAATAGGTTACATTTCCATAGGGGTAGTATAAGATCACAATCCAAGTTTAATGGAATTTAAACAATTTCCAAGTTCCAATCCCACCAAAAGTCATATCTCAAACATCTCGTTTGTTTTTTTTTTTTTTTTTTTTTACTTGTATGATCTTAAGTTACTTAATCAGGCTTCAGATATCTATTTCACTTCTTTTGTTGGTCTTCATAAGCAGAACAACAGAAATTTATGCAGCAAGAGACATAATCAACTGTTCAATATAAAAAAAATTTAAAAAAAAAAGGAAATTTTCAAAAGCAAACTTAAAGCTATGCATATTACAAAAA
The DNA here is from genome assembly GCF_000414095.1 of Morus notabilis. Taxonomy (NCBI): domain Eukaryota; kingdom Viridiplantae; phylum Streptophyta; class Magnoliopsida; order Rosales; family Moraceae; genus Morus; species Morus notabilis. Next base: position 350,285 of record NW_010364361.1, on the reverse strand, counting down.
TATTGTCTCGACAATTCAATAATTAATCTTGAGATCCTAATTACATATCACACAGAATGTGACTTAATTCTCCTCTAAAAGGAGACACTTCAACAGCGATTGCTTACTTTCTGCACAGAAGCTTCCACATCCGAAACAAAAGCTCTATACTCTCCCAGATATTTCTCACTCTCTACTTGATTGTGCCCAAATTCCTTTTGACAAACTGGTTCTAATTTTGAGTAATACATCATTTTGATCGCGAAAAATGCCGATGCCACAGCGAAAGCCAAGATGCCACTATTGATCAGAACTGCACTCATCAGACAACAAACCAGAATTATCAGCTCAGCTCTACACTAAAGTGACACTCTTTGAGACATTAGCTGTGACATAAGTGGCTGCTTAGACATAAAAATAGTTTCAATTTGTTTATTGAATTTATTCGAAGAACAAAAAAGGAAAAAAAAAAATTAACGAAGAGTGTAATAGACAATAACAGCCGTCACCATGACATTTAAGAAGACTTGTTCACAAAGAAATGAAAAACTTTCCTTTAAGTTTTCTATTGACTTGGTAGCCAATTTCCTAGCTAATCTATTATTGTTGACCAGAGTAGTTTGTTTTATGTAATGTTGGAGTTGGTCAATTTTTTTTTTTAATGGTTTCTTCACCATGGGCGGCTCAAGGGTAAGGTTTTTAAACTTCTTACCTTATTCCAAGGCTTCAAATATATATATATATATATATATATATTATATTTTTATAAAAAAAATATTTTTTTTTTTTATGTCCTAAGTATATG
>NW_010364361.1:319692-348615 GCF_000414095.1 Morus notabilis | reverse complement strand
TATATATTATATTTTTATAAAAGAAATATTTTTTTTTCTTATGTCCTAAGTATATGACTATTCTTAGACTTGTTATATATAGTGTGGTTGTTTTCTTTGACGTCCATATGGCTTAAATTTAAAGACTACACAAAAAATACAATTTTTTTTTTTTTTATATTAGGCTTAAAATACACTACTACTTTTTTTCTTTTTTGTTTTTATGTTTGTACTTGCTGAAATAAAAGGCTCAAATCTAACTATACTCTCCAAAAGGAGTGTAGCGCTGGATTTCTTCACAGCAACACAAACTTGGAGGATGTGATTGTTCTAAGCTTCCGTTTAAAAGACTTCAAAACCTACTTTAACTGTTCAGAAAATTTGGCTACTTGTTTTCTTTTTAATTATAATGGTGACTTTTTTTTTCCCTTTAAAATCTTTTCACAATAAGGTATCAGCTACAACACGCAAAGAATCCTATCACATATACCATAAATGACATAACTTAACAAAACAACCAACCATAAAAAAAGTATCAGAAATACCCAAAAAAAAAAAAAAAAAACATTTTTAATTTATTTTTCTTAATTTGATATATTATGATATATGATCTAACGGTTAAAAACTGTATCACTAGTATAATATAAAAAAAAAAATTGAGAAAGATAGAGAAACACAAAGCATACCTTGAACAAGTCCCACTCTGAAGCCACCAACATTTTCACTCTGTAAATCACATGGGCCTTGTTGGCCATCACAATCGTTGTCTCCAAGAAAACCCCAAGTTAATCCCAAACCAAAACTATTATCAGACAAATAAGGACTGTACTTGAAAGGAATAGCAACCGTCTTGATTGGTTTGCAAGAAAGAGGCAAATCCATTGAAGGCTCTACTGTATAAACATAATGATCATAACCCCTTAAACAGGGTATTTCTGCAAAACCAGGCTTGAGCTTGGCTGAACAACTTATGTAGGTGTAGTTTTTGACAACGTAGTAATACTTGAATGGCGTGTTTGAGAGATTGAGATTGAGAAAGACCTCGTGAACGCAGCTTTTCGGGTCGACAAGATCGAGCTTTTTCGCGTCGTAGGAAATGGATTTCACGACCAGGTCGCCATAAGATGGGAAGTGGATTGTGGTGGGGTTGTCTTTACAGAGAAGCTGGAAATTGACGGTGTCGTTTTTGGGATGTTGTACTCGTCGTTGGCCTTTTATGTGGAAAGGGGAGTGAATATCGGGACCGCCATTGGAACACTTTGTGTAAGCTTGACTGTGTGGAAAGAGTGAAGTGAAGGAAAAGGTGAAGATGAAGATGATGGTGAAGAAGAAGGTGAAATTAGCCATTGTTGGCAATTGCCTAGAAACTGTTCCTTCTTCTATCATTTTATATAGAAGGTGGAGTGGAACGTGAAATTGGTTAGAATGGCTCGGTCGTTCTTTATAATAAAAAAAAAAAAAAAAATGGTCAATTCTGTCGTTCTCTAATCATTTTATAAATAAAAATTTTTCAAAAATTATTTTGTTATTATAACTTTTCTATTGAGTTATTTTTACAAATGACTCGAGTGGAATAATAAAACATATAATAGTTAATTTCAAATTTGACCTCTCAGAAAATAGTGATTGTTTATTTTACCTCCTGCAACTAAAAAATGGCACATAGCACTTTCCATAGGCTTATAATAGCTTGTAATTTTAATACTTCTACCATGGAGATGTCAATTTTTTAACCATTTTTTATTCACATTGTGTTTTCCTCTTATTTGCTCACAACACCGACATCGTCTTGTTATATTGTATTTTTATCAAGTAGTCATGTGAATAACACAGTGATTAAAACTGTTAAAAAAATTAACTTTTAATTTATGAAAGTATTAAAGTTGCAACATATGATAAACTCTTGGGTGTTTTGTGCCATTTTAAAATATAGAATTAGGGGCAAAATGAAACAATCTCTATTTTTAAGGTAAAATTTGAAATTAACTCAAAATATAAATAAATGAATAAAGTCTTGGTCTAACTCAAAAGTCTAGCACACCCAAAAGGACCACTTACGTAATGGAAGTGTAAAGACTAGAGGCAAGCAAAGAAACTTCCGATGTGTATTAAAAGTTAATGAATGTGATGGGATTCTTTTTGCTTTAATTTCTTATGTTGGAGAGACAATGAAAGGATGGGAAATTTTTCCACTTGGAATGAAGAAAGAGAGTGCTTAATGGGTTTGAATTTTTCAGTTTAGAAAATAGTTGGTTAGCAATAATAAGGACTTACTAATCAGATTTGTTTGGATTATTACACAAATAAATATTGTACCCTTTTCTGTGATGAGGATGCGAGTATTGTATTCAGTTTCAGGACCAATAATTAAATATAAATAATGTGTTTAATTTCTTTCTAACGCGTGATTAGAAGTCTCTCCCTTACTCTCTTTTTCTAACAAGCATTTAGTCATCTTTTACAAGGAAAAACAGAAATAAAAGAGAGAAAACTGTTCGTTGATCTTTATTTTTAAATTTATTAAGAGTGTTTCTTTTTATTTCCCTCTTAAACAGATAGAAGGAAAAAGGATGTTTTTTAGTGTTTGGTTTTTCGGGAGAACATTGCAAGAGCAAAGTGAGTAGTCTAACTTTTTTTGCTGAAGATTTTTTTTTTCCTTTTTTTTTTTTTTTTTTTTTTTTTTTGCGCTAAAGAAGTCAATTGGAACGAGAAAATTATGGTTATAGAATGTGATTTTTTTGAAACAATGACTTTCAAGGAAAAAGGTAAATATATATTGATATTGCATCAATAGAGTGTAACACATGGTGATAAGCGTGAAGAATGCTTAGCAAATCAAAAGTGTAAGATTCACTTATATAGAACAATTTTTCATTTTTTTTTCTAAGAGAAGAAACCTTTTTTTTATCATTACAGTGAAAATGAGAGTTGTAAAATAAATTAATCTCTAATTTAGTAAAATCATTTTTTATCTCTTTTTTTTTTTTTTTTTTGGCGAAGGGATGTCGTTACTTCGATAAAGCACAGGAGTGTGAGTGTGAAAATCTTAATTAAAAATATTTATTTTTAAAAAAAAATTTCTTTCGTATATTTTTTTATCGATTTTTTTTATAAATTATTGATTGATCTTGGTAAATAGTTTATTAATTAATCATTAGTTTACAAACATAATGTCTAATGTATAACTTTTGCAATTATGTAAATTGTGGTTTCTTAAGTTTTTAAAAGATGGACATTTTTTAAACACAAAGGACATGTCATTTAAACTTAAACCAGTTTTAAGAGCATCTCGAATGCCAAATTAATATATCAATGTTAAATTTTTATATAAACACGAGAGAATTAATTTCCAATATAATACTATTTTGGGTTGAATATGGCTTATGCTATAATTAACAAGTATAGAATATATAAAATTTTGGCATTTTTTAACTATTAGTTGATGTGTTAACTTTTTATTTAATAATTACAATTTTTTATTTTTAAATTACTAAAAAATAAATTTTATTTTTATAAGTTTTAAAGCCTAAAATTTATGATAGAAATATTTATAGCATTTAAAATAATGCAGCGGAAAACAAAACAAAGTATCAAAATAGTTCATTTTCATACTTTTTCGTTACTAAAGATAATATTAACATTGGCGTCCAATAACCCCTAAGCTAAACGACAAATACCGTGTGACAATGAACACATACGTTGATGATAAAACGGCATGCCACATACCTTGATAAAGCGGCATTGCCGTTTGGTTTCTTCAAAGTAAACGACACAACAAACTTTGAAACGCAAGCGACAAATCGTTCCGCAAATAAACGTTTAACACGATATTTTCCTAAGAAACGACGTGTCGTTTTCAAGAGCCAAAATCCACACAATTGCCGGAAGGCATTCGATATCTTCTTCTTCTTCTTCTTCTTCTTCCATTGAAGTCTCCTCACACACTCTCCGTTTTTCGTCGCTCCAACAACAGCTCAGGCCTTAGCCATGGAGGTCGCCGCCTCAGCTTCGAGCTTTTTGCTCCACACGCGGCGCATGTTAGCACCGCCGACCACCGCCACTTCCCGAACGCCGATTCGTGCTCATACTACGACGGCGTCGTCTTCTCCCGCTCTCCGAGCTTCTCTCTCCTCCAACTTCCTCTCTCCCTTCGCCGGCGGCGGCCTCTCCGCCGAATTCTCCGGTCAGAAGCTCCGCCCCGCATCCCTCAATCCGGCGTCCTTTCGCAACTCCAAGCCCAAACGAGGCGTCGTCACTATGGTACTTTTACACCTTAGTTTCATTTTATTTTTAGGGTTTCTGATTTCTTGTGAGGGTTGGTTTTTTGGATAATGCTTGCAAATCCCTATGATTTTAAGGATTGTTGGTGTTACATTTGTCGTTTGCGAACTTTCCACTGGAGCTGAGAAGATACAAGCTTGAATTTTGCGATTGATGAAAATGAAAGGAGATTGGGGCTTATTGTTTGACATAGAAATGAGTGTGCTAATTATTAAGCAAACTTGGGTCGTTATATTTGTAGTGTCATTCATAATTGTGAAGATTAAACTTTTACAAAGTCACACTTCTGGAGACCTAAATTTCCATTTTCTTAGTTAGAGTGTCAAAGAACTGAGAATATGTTGCTATGGTAAAACAAGTTGGGGTTCTGAAAATTTTCATATATACATGATTTCGTTTGAGATATTACACTCAATGGCCAATATTTTTTGTAGTTTGTAAAGAATGTGAGGTGGACTAAGGGCATTTTTTAATGGAAAAATTGTAGGCATCGATACGAAATTATAGTTGACACGGTAGTTTCAATTGTTTCGACTTTCTGCAATATCATTTATTGGGTTGATGTGATAGTTTCTATGAGAAGCAAATCCCAGTTCTTCCATTGTGAGCCCTAAAAAAATTCCATTATGCATATTTTCCTCAAGATCATTGCATTTTTTTCTCTTCATTTTCTGTTGCACGTAGTAATTAACTTCGACATCATATTCCAAGTATGGTTTGAAGACAAACTTAATGCTTCATCGTACTATATTCTATGCATTCTGCAGGTTATTCCATTTTCAAGGGGAAGTGCATGGGAGCAACCTCCCCCAGACTTGGCATCTTACTTGTATAAAAATCGAATAGTATACTTGGGCATGTCGCTTGTTCCTTCGGTCACAGAGTTGATATTAGCTGAATTTCTGTACCTTCAGTACGAAGATGCTGAGAAGCCTATATATCTGTACATAAATTCCACAGGAACAACAAAGGTCAGCAGTGCTTTTTATTTTCTTTTAATTGCTTTGGATTCTTTGTTTATACGAACATTTTGCATGTCTCGTCGTGTGTCTGCATTTTATTATTTGAAGTGTTTGGATTACTTGGATGATTCTTGTGCTATATCACATCTTATATGAATGTTTTCAGCCCCGTTCTTTTCGCAGGTTTGAGTGGAATACTTGAACTAAAATTCAAATTTTTGTGAGAGAAAACACTGTAGCAAAGTTTGAATTGTGATTCGAACTGTGTGAAGAACGGGGCCTTTGATTTTCCATTCCCAATTTCTATTTCAGAAACGATCTGGTTTTTCCTGCTGGTTTAATGGAATTTTAAACTGGATAGCTCTTACTTTGGAAATTTGAGGAGGGAAAGATCTTGGGCAAGCTGAACATCCAGTTTTAAAACCTACCTTCAAAGAGATGGTCTGGTTGGAGTATTACCAGCTTGTAGGCATGTCAGTGGGCTTAGAGATATGCTTTCTTTGTTATGCTGAGATTCTACTTAAACTACAACTTTTTTGCCTCTTTCCTTTCTTTTAGCTAGTTAATTAACCAAACTTGTAAACTTTGGTTGGTTTGTCCATTGTATGACTTAAATAATTATTCTTTTGTTTCTCCTCGCATTTCAGGGTGGTGAGAAGTTGGGTTACGAGACTGAAGCTTTTGCTATCTACGATGTTATGGGGTGATTAATCGTTATGCTCTTGTTTGTACATCGTGGTTTTAGTCGTCTAATATTGGAGCAGATACTATTTGCTTTGACAGAACTTGGGGAGTATCTGTTACTCTGTACTTACAATAAATTGATTCTCCTCTGCTCCAGGTATGTGAAGCCCCCGATATTTACTCTGTGTGTCGGTAATGCTTGGGGAGAAGCAGCGCTACTTTTGGCCGCTGGTGCAAAGGGAAACCGTTCTGCTTTGCCCTCATCTACAATTATGATGAAGCAGGTTTTCTCTTGACCCATGGCTTCTAGTTCTTTAGAATTCTTGTCATCCTATTTCTTGCATCCTTTTTAGTGCAATCTTAAATTAGGGCCATGTATCTGATGAAAATGCAAGTCCACATATCTTACAGTCAAATTTTGAGAAATTTTATCCTTCTTACTAATGCAGCCAATTGCAAGGTTTCAAGGTCAAGCAACAGATATAGACCTTGCAAGAAAGGAGGTAAAGAACGTGAAGGCAGAATTGGTAAGATTTTTACCTTTAGGATAACTCTTCCCATTTAATGCTCTAGGATAACTCTTCCCATTCTACATTTAACGCTCAGTGAATACTTACAAATTCTCCTGCGTGTAATTTCTATGATTCTTCTTGAATAATTTGGCTGGGATTAGAAGTTTTTTCCTTTATTTTGTCTTGTGCGTCTTTCTAGAATAAAGCAAGTAGGACCACTCTTAAGAACTTTGTTATATAACCAAAGATTAAAAATGTTTTATTATTCTGCAGAATTATGTTTCTGGCACATGCGTGACAATTATTTTGATTTCGTCTTAGTCATACAATTATTCTATAGAATTGAGTCGTGGTTTATATGATTTATTGTAGTGCGTCCAATTAATTTTTGGCTTTTGTAAAGCAGTGCCTGTTTCTAAAATTTCTATAATTTATGAAGGAATACCTGCATCCCATCTAAAATAGCATTATCATTTATTTCAATTCTTTCTCAAGGTTAACCTCCTCGCCAAGCATATTGGAAAATCTCCTGAGCAAATTGAAGCTGACATCCGGCGTCCAAAATATTTTAGTCCCAGCGAGGCAGTGGAGTATGGCATCATAGACAAGGTATGCATATGAACGCTTGAAGGTCACAAATGTTACTCTAGCCCCACGCCATCTTAAATTACCATGTTGCTGACTTTTCGCAGGTAGTGTACAACGAGAGAAGTACTGAAGATAGGGGAGTTGTCTCTGACCTGAAGAAAGCACAACTTATGTGATGTGGGATGGCTTGGAAGATTACTTTGAGGAACATCCAGGTAAATAGCAACCACGAGTTACTGTCTAATTATGAGATAACTATTAGTCGCTTTTGCAGTTAAGCATTACGACCTGTGCTTTTAATTGCTGCTGCCTTTAATTTCAACAACAAAACCACCTTATTGGCACCAATGTTGACATTGTAATTGCCAAGTGATCGAATTGAAGAGGACAGTTTAGGATGGATAACTTTTTTTTTCCTTCCCTTTTTGGATGTCTTGCTGTTTGACAAGTGTTCAGTGTGGTGTCTCTATTTACATTTCTAATATGAAAGTACCTACAACAACAGCATTTTATTTTTCATTACCAAAAGTAGCGCTGAATTGAGGTGGGGGAGATTCTGGAGTGGGGAGGTAGTTTCTTTTTCTTTGATGAATATAGTCCCTTCCCATTATTGGTTTCTCCCTCTCCCTAGAAGATTCGGCGGGGAGACACTTTACATTTCTAGTATGAAAATACCTACAACAACAGCATTTTATTTTTCATTACCAAAAGTAGTGCTGAATTGAGGTGGAAAGATTCTGGAGTGGAGAGGTAGTTTCTTTTTCTTTGATGAATAGAGTCCCTTTGCCATTATTGCTTTCTCCCTCTCCCTAGAAGATTTGGCGGGGAGACACCTGGAAGAGGAACCAGCTAAAGATGCTCTTGTTGATTATATGGTTAATTTGTGTTGCACCATACTTGCCTTTTTTATTATTCTGTTATGACTTCTCAATTTGGAAGTGACGGTGACTGAAGTGCATTGTTGATTGGTGAGTCCTTTGTTGCTTTACAGTTATGGTTGTGTCCCCATGCCATGACCTTTCACCCTTTGTTTCTGATCCAAAGTTACAGGTGTAGGAGAGGGATTCAAGAAACTCGAAAAGATTTTTAAATTTTTTAAAAGGACCATAATACTTTAGTCCCTTGTCTTGAGAGTGTCTTCCATTATTTTCTCCAAGTGCTTACGACCCATTTTGGAGAGTGATGTCATTGTGTATTTATCATCTTAGTGAAAGTCACTTTCCTTAAGTTGGGGACTCTCTACTGCAACTATCACATAATTAAAGTGAAGAGCTTAGCTATGTCATGTGAGTTTAAATTGTTCTTAACCTGACACAAGTTAACAGCATAAGCTAAACCATCTAGAAGCTTATCTGATAAAATGAAAACTTCCTTTTTCTTGAAATCCATATAAAACCAAATTGCTTGCTCTGTCCAAGTGGCAATGGGAAGAAAATTTGAAGAGCATATAGATGGTCTCCACAGACAATTTAAGGTCTCGTTTGTTTCACCGATTCGAATCACAGCTCAAGTTTTTGTTACAGTGTTTTCTCACAAAAATTCAAATTCAACTTTTTGTGCTACAGTGTTTACGAAGTCACTTCTCAACTCGAATTAAAAACTCGAATCGGCGAAACAAACGAAGCCTAAGATTACGACTGGTATCATATGGTGTGGTTCAAAGTTTGTAATTTGTTGTTCACAATTATTTTATTTTAGTTGTTTCCCCATGTATTGATTATTGGTCATTATGATTAGCCTCTGGTGCTCGCAATCTTATTATTTATTCCCAACTTTATCAGATTTGGAGATCTTTGCAATATTAACTTCTAGATTAGCGGGGAAAAAGTTGCCCCAAACAAGGAAAAAAAAAAAGCCTGAGTACTGATCGACAACGGAGAATATTCACAGTACATCCAATTGGGAATCGCATAAACCACTGGTTTCCTTAAACTTGTATCTACTATCTGGCTCAGAAATTTAAGAATGCCATTGTATCCTTGTTTCTATTTTGACTTGAATTTGTCTTTCCAACTGTGGTTATGTGAAAAACACGAGGAAAAGAATTAATAGCTGAATTAGTTCATGTATTAACCCTTTTGACTTGGTTCTAGTAAAAGATAATTTGTTCAAATTACTGTCCAAATATTGGACTAAGACATAGGTGGATGGAACCATGAAATTGCAAGGATTTTAAAGGGAAAGGAAAGAAAATCTCGAGTATAAATGCGAATGTCCTGTGATCGCTGAACAATTTTTTTTTTTGGTTTTTTTTTTCTTTTTGTTAAGTAATGTAATAAGACATAACAGTTGGTTATTAGACGATTACCCCTGGAGGTAGAAGGCAGTGATATAGATTTTAAGTTATTGAAATGTTATTATAACCAGTGAATAAGCTCATATTATTTAAAGCACGAAGTGCTTGGAATGCAGCCAAATGGACGACAGGCATAAAGAGTCACCTACCCCAATTCCCATACTTTTTTTTTATGTTGGAATCTGATTGAACATTGGTTTTTGTACACCTCCTTTTGCATACATTGTTTACACATGTAATAATACCCGCTTATGCCGTCACTAAATTTCAAAAAGGAAATACCCTTTTTCACAAACTTTATGCTCTGTCTGTATTGGTTACTTTAAAATTTAGCCCTCGAATTTTGCTCTTTATTCTGGTTTGGCCCTTGAATTTCAAAACTTTACAAATAGTATTCTACTTCCTAATCCATCAAAAAGTCACATGTTGAGTCTCTGTCACAGAATCGTTAAAAACTCAACAAATCAACCACATGAACGAGCTTGGTTAATGAAAAATCGATATTTTAGGCAATCACATCTATAAAACTACTCTTAATGCCCTTTAATCAACAAGCTCAATTTGAGATGAAGTACTTTTTTTTTTTTTAAATCTTTAAATTTATTTAGATATGATTTTTCAAAAATATTTTTGTATTAACTATTTATGTGAGGGTCGTCATTGATTTTTTTTGAGTTTGTAACGATTTTCTGATAGAATAGCTTAACACAATTGAAGTGTGATTTATAATGTTCTGTCGTTTAATAGCCAAACGGGAACTTATCAGGGGTCAACATTGGAACTAACCTTTGTATTTTTCTGGGATTGGTTGCAACTTGGTACCACGCTAATGAAGAAGTCCAAATTGGACTTTTAATAGGAAGATATATTAGTGCTCAAACCCCCAACTCTAACCCTAATCCGAAATTTGACACGAAAGGGCCCTATATATGCTTTTATTATCTAGACCTCCTTTAGTGCGTTACAATCAAACAAGATAATGGCCTTGGTGGGTGTAATATGAATTATATTTTTTATATATAAGACCATAGTTTGATGTGTTGACTCAATAAACCAATGAAAATTTTCGCTTATAGCATACATGTCTATTCTTTAACCAAAAAAAAAATTAAAAAGAAAAACGAGTTGCTATTGTTTTTCGGGTTTGATACATAGTTAATGCATTTTAAAAAAAAAACAATATATATATATATATATATATATTGACATACCACTTAGAGAAGTAATGAGGACACGGTTTCGGATTTTTAATTAAAGTCTCATTGTAGTGATATGAGAGCCTCTTTATTCTTTAGTTAGAGGAATAAGCAATGTTAGTTAAGCAAAATCCGCACGACATCAAGTTCACGGAATGAAGAAAAGGTTTTAGATTGGATGGCTTTCATTGTCATCCAAGATTTTAAATTGATAAGTTCATAGGTTTTGTCTATTGGGTGCGTTCACAGATTCGTAAGAAACTTCTCAAAGTAAAGTCTCAAACAAATCACGTTTCGGATGGATTTTCAGTCTTGTTCTGAGTAGTGTTAAAAAAAATTAATTAAACCTCTCCTATCGATTGCAACTTTCGAAAGGAATAGTTGTGTCACTCTCCAATACTTAATCATTAAAGTACATAAGACTTGGTATTAGCATAGTTTACAAACACTTTGAAGATGAAGTAACAAAATCTTCTACTACCTACACTTTAGGAGGGTGAAATTAACACTTTTTAAAATTTAAGGGCATGCTGAAACAAGGTACAAAGTCCAGGGGGTGTTTATAAAATTAATCCTTAATTAAAATTTAACCTTTGTTACCAATTGGAGTTGACTGTTACTATTTTGTATTCAAAAACGATATTGTGCAGAAAAAAGTTAGGTGTTCTAATAATAATTCTTAAGCAATGTAATTCCAATGGATTCACTCTCTCCGGTCAAATGCAATTCAATGGCAAATACTGAAGGATTATAAGTCCAAACCGGGCAACAATGGTGGAATCAAAGGAGAAATGATCACCATCTAGAATTCTGACAAAACATGGCTACAGGTAGAAAGAAACGGCAGGAAAATAGGCAAAAATTAAGCGACACGTTTCAAATACTTAGCTATAGAAAAAGATATTATCCCTTCCTTTTAAATTATAAAACAGTCTTAAGGGAGTCAATGAGGAGCTATTCCCAAGTTGCAAAAAAAAAAATGGTGGCTGCTTTCAAGCTACCACCTCACACCTTCCCACCAAGGCTCTCTTACTATAAATACATGACATATCTTGTTTTCTTTACTATCACAATAACATCCTCATTTCTTATATCTTAAAGTACTTGAGCTTCCTCAGTTCTCTGTCTCTTATTAGTTTCCCTTTCATTTTTTTTTTTGAAAATGGGGTTTGCAATTGAGAAGAAAATCTTTATTTTGCTTGGCCTCATGGTTCTCTTCCCAGCAGTTTGTACCTCTCAGTATACACCCTCTAGAGCAACCTATTATGGTAGCCCTGACTGCTATGGGACTCCACGTATGTCCATATATATATATATATATATATATATATATATTTATATATATACACTCCCACATTACACACTACTTTTACCACATTTGGTTTATTTATGTACACTCTATTCTTACATATCATTACTACAGATAGTGTTTGCATTTTAACAGAATAATAATATTAATAATAAATAATATTTGTTTATAATTTTATCGATTTTAGGTGGAGCTTGCGGGTTCGGTGAATTCGGAAGGACCGTGAATGATGGCAAGGTTGCAGGAGTCTCCAAGCTCTATAGGAATGGAACTGGCTGCGGCACATGTTATCAGGTATAGTAGTACTTCTCATGTAATATTTAACATACTATGATAATTAACACAATAATTATCCTTGTATAAGTACATGATCAATAATAATTAATGCAACATAAGAGGGCACAGATTCGATCCCGTATTGTATTAAAAGAAAAATGCAGTACAAAAAATAGCCGGCTTATAAGGTAAAGTGGCATCAAACCACCAATATCTTTGGTGTTGCTTACAACAAAATAACATATCATTTAGATATCAAGAACCATAATCATGTTGCACTAACAATATTTAAACAAGATAAAGTTCCTTACAGTACTAAAGTAACCAGCAAATTGTGCTCAAATATATATATTATTTTTCTCTCAGGTTAGATGTACAAACCCTCAACTATGCAACTATGATGGGGTGACCATAGTGGTGACTGACTATGGTGAAGGAGACAACACAGACTTCATCCTCAGCCCACGTGGCTATTCGAATTTGGCACTTCCAAATGCAGAGGCTGAGCTGTTTGCTTATGGAGTGGTTGATGTTGAATACAAAAGGGTGTCTTGTCAATACTCAGGTTACAATGTCAAGTACAAGGTCCATGAACACAGCAAATACCCTCACTACTTTGCTCTGGTAATCACATACGCCGCTGGCCAAAACGACATCACATCCGTTGAGTTGTGGCAGGTACAACATACATACAAATAAATAAATATATATGTGCATATTTCAATCCTATATCGGCTTTTATCTGGATGGACAGTCCATTTTTTAACGTAGCATGTAAAACCATAATTTAAAATTACTGATAGAAAGCCGTAACATAGTCCTTTCCATGACACTTTTATTACGTCTAATGCCAAATATTATGTTAAATTACTGTCATATAACGTTTTCTATTTCTACATATTACGTGGATGGACTCTCGATCGAATGAACGGTACCAACACTCACATATATACTTTTGAAACTATTTATGGTCTCATTTATTTCGCGGATTCGAGTTTTTAATTTGAGCTGAGATGTGATTCTGTGAGCTTTTAACTGTAATAAAAAAAGTTAGATGTAATATTTTCTGAGAATTTTTAACTAAAAACTTGAATCAATGAAATGAAGAAAGTCAAAACAACTTTGAACTAATGCCTATACATCTCCTATATGAACTATATATTTTGATATATGCTACTCTAGTGCCTAGTGGAGTGACGTCCATCTGTATGGATCTCACTATTTGATCTAAAGTGGGTTTCCATTCATGCAGAAACCAGTTAAAATGTGACAGTTATACAACCCCCTATTATATATCCTTGTGGACCCCAATGTATAATTTCACGTGGAGATTATGCCTTGTCACTTATTTTATACGCATCTCCAACCATCGTATAGCATGAGCTGTCAAAATGCTATAGAACCAGTAGGGTTTTACTGGGTTTTTTTTTTTTTTTTTTTTTTTTTTTTTTTTTTTTTTTTGTGGCTAAGGGGGTTTTGCTGATTGTTACTTACAAATTTATGGTAGGATTTACCATGCAATATGCACAAACGGACAATTGAGATGGTGAAATGTATCATGCAACCCAAAATCAAGTCACTAAATAATGAAAAGAAGCAATCTTAACTTTTTCTTTTTTTCCTAAGAAACATCAATGACTCCGATGGTTTCTTTTCATCATTGTCTCGTAGTTTTTTCTGTAAAATATTTTATTACTATAAATACTATACATCTCGTACAGCTACTATATGACAATGCGAATAACCCTATTAGGTGCTTTTGAAGAAAAATTTTGCACAACTCCGTTCCTACTCAAACTAACTCTTATTAAGCTGACATGCGTTTGTGATCCTAACTCTTATTAAGCTGACATGCGTTTGTGCCCAAGTTTTTTTTAAAAAAAAAAAAAAAAAAAAAAAAAAAAAAGTCTTAACCTGTCAAAATTTAACGCATATGAATGTGGTTAAAACCCATAAAAAAAAAATAGAAGTGCTCGGTTTTGACCTAATGTGGGGCCAATTTATGGTTTTCTATATATTAATACACCTGTAATATCATTATTGGACGAAATTGATTGATGGGCTAATGATGTTTTTGTTATTCGACCTGCAGGAGGATTGCAAAGAATGGGTTCCCATGCGCAGAGCATTTGGGGCAGTTTGGGATATGGCTAACCCACCAAGAGGCTATATCACCTTGAGGTTCCAAGTCATAAGCAGCGCAGGCAACACTTACTGGGTGCAATCAACCAATGCCATACCTGAGAATTGGGAGGCTGGAGCTGTTTATGACTCCAAAATTCAGCTCAATGATTAATTCATGCTGTGTTTCTTTACTTATCAAGGATAATTAAATAGAGAATGGAGATGTGAAATACTTTAGTTTTTATTGTTTCTTTTTTAGTTAGCTGGTTGGTTGGTGTTTAATTAGGGAAAACAATATATGCATGCCCGGTGGCGTAGGTGGGTGTGCTTTATGTTGCTTCAATAAGTAGTGGGATGTTTGTACTTGGAATTTGGATTTGGTGACGTACGACATAAATAAAGTTTGTGCTCTTTTGTTTAGCCTAGTTAAAAAAAAAATATCGTGAGGAGCTTCAGAATAATGGAACTTTTTCTACGGATTCCGAGTCTGCAACAACTAAGCCAGTTAGTTAATCTAAAAAAACATGTTTCATTCGGTCATTTTTACACCTTATTAAATGGTGTCATGTGACATGTTTGTGTACACACACATAAAGACACTACTATGAAGAAGTAAAAGTTCGGGCTGCCCGGCCCCCGGACGGCCAAAATGGAAATTTCAGTCCGGTCCTAAAAGGGGAGGATCGGCCCATCTTGGTTCTACTAGCCCTGTATTTTATAACAGCTTAAAAGCATAACAACATGGGAATATACAACACATATCTAAAAACAAAAATTCCTTTACAGGCCTGTCATTTCATTTCAAAATTAGGCAATGCATTGATATAAAATTCTCACATATCTAGAATCGAGATACATCACCAATTCTGTTCAGTACAATCTACCGGTGCATTCATGAGAACCGCAAAAGCAACTCTTCTTTATATTTCCATTTGAATCACGAACTTGATCCGCCACATAATTGTAGTGAAAAGTCAGCTCTTCCAGAGGACGAATGTTCTCCGCAGCGAAAAGCATTATGTGAGGAATTCTCTTGTCCTCATGATCATACAGGACGTTTTGTGCATAAAGATTTGGGGTGCAGCTATGGTTGATAAATCTCCCTACATTGCCGTACTCTGCCGCGTCGATGGTGAAGCCTTCACCATCCTCCACTGAACGGGGCATGAGAGTGGACAGTCCCTTCCCAAGAGTATTGTCGTTGTAGTTGTTCCCAATATTGAAGAGATACTCGCCGTTTGCCGTTCTTGCTTCAGCTTCCTTAGCACTAAGAAACTCTCCTAGGTATTCGCAAATAAAACTTCCTGAAGTAATGAAGTTTAGGGATCTCACACCCCATCCCCTTTCTTTGGTTTTGAAAATTTCGAGTTGAATTTGATACCATGCTGACTCACTCTGTTGGGACAAGAAGGAGGGCACCTGCACGACGGGCCACACTCGTAAACAAGGGGCTTCACTTCAATGATGGCCCCGTTATGGTTAAATGGGATTTCGCCTCCATTCTTGACAACACGAGCATTTTGCAGAAGCTGAGCATTGAGTAGTACAGTTGCAACCCTTGGGAGGAGTAGGTTTGCACAAATCAGGATATAGCAGGCTGGTTATGTACTTAAATCGTGGAGGTTTCTCATCATCTATGGTGTTCACTGCACGTATCGGAATTACCTCCTTCCCTTTCGAGATATCGTCTACACAGACACCCTCTCGCACCATGTATTTCTTAACCTTCTTCACTTCTTCCATGCAAGCTCCGGTTGCCCAGGAACTCTCTCAAGCTGAAACTTGAAAACCAGCTTACCATGTGGTCCCACATCCTGCCAAAACTTTTCTACCAAATAAAGCCCATCGTATACGTATGTCCTAGAAGATTTCCCCTCAGATTTCCCATCTGATAATTCACATCCACGGATCACCCAGACAGGATTCTTTTCGTACATACTGTTCTTCAGAGCAAGGTTTCCCCGTTCAAGCTTCTGATTTACAGGTTCTTTACTTGAATTCATAACATTTCCTCCTTGGCCTGTATAAATTAAGACATCCAAATAATCTAAATCATCAGCATAACCCCCTGATTCAACAATACTTGTTGCAAGGATCTTCTTACCTACCCTCACAGAATCTATTCCACCTTGAATTGGCCGATGGAGACCAATAATATGAAGCTCCACCCTGTACTGGAACTCGTCGCCGACTTCAACTCCAGGGACAGCTCCCAGTATTTTATGTGCATTCATGTATTTGTTTTTTCCTTTGAGAAAATTTGCAGCTTTACAGTCAATCCTCTTGCAAGCCTGTCCTCCTTTCGGCTAAGCTTCTTCCCGCGAGAACTTCCTATAAACACCTTGGAACAGACGCAATGTCTCCCTTACTTTATGCCGGGCAACAATGGCATCGTCGTCGTGACCTTTACTGCTTGAATCAACTCGACAAATAGGAAAAATAAAGACATCATTACCATGTGATTTTGGAACCACATGAGGATCTTTACACTCATTATGTCGAAGAGAATCCTCTTTATCTGAAATAACTAACTGACCTGCATTTCGAGGAGCAGTTTCTGGGGGAATCTTCTTTAAAGAAATTCATTTTGTGATGTTTTCATCAACCTTTTTCCTGGCAGTCACCTTTGTCTTCTGCCTTTTAACCAGATTGGTAACATCTTGTTTCTTCTCTTTACTTTCGCTCGTTCCAGCAGTTAGTTTAGACTTGCTAGCACTCATTTCCAGCCACAAAGGATTTGATGGACCCAGCAAACCATGCAGTATCACTCTGTTTGATGCAACTTCCAAACTCCCAACATCTGCTACTTGCGACTGGTTTTGAAAATCAGATGTAACTGAAAGCTTTTCATCTGGACTTTTTTCCTCGGAGTACGCTGTCTCCTTATCCACGTGTTCTTCTAAACCTTCAACATCATCATTGTCTTTTCCAACAACTGTCTCAAATTCACGGTCCCACCAGTAAAGCTTGTCTTCAAATGGAGGTTCATTATAGCTTTCTCTTTCTTCCTGATCCACCTTCATCTCAGATGATATTACATTATCATCTTCTATAGCATTCTTGTCACATTCTCGTTGAAGCTTGTCTCTTATTACTTTAGCACCATTCAACTCCAGTTCATTCTTATAAGAATCTCCAGCCAGAATGTCCTTGACTTTTTGTTTTAGATCAACGCTCACCGTCTCTGTTGAGTTTGTCATTCATTCCTGGTCTGGACTTCTCTCGATCACAGTTTTTGTTTCTCAGTGAAGCAGACACTTCCAAAGACTACATTGGTGGAACGTCCCCTAAAGTTTGCTTCACTTCACCCTTCACAGTCCTTGTCAAGGGTCTGTCATCCATGTTTGGTTCACACTTCTCTTGACCAAAAAATTTGTCCTTTGGAGAAACAAGCAATTCCAGAGACTCATTAGGTTGAACTGAGTCCCCATTTACTTTGGAGTTATTCCTTTCCAATTTAATTTTGTACAAATCTCCATCTTGAGCATCCCCTGCTGTTTGTCTCATATCAACTGCCACTGTTGAGGTTTCGTCAATCATATCACATTCAGACCTTTCTACACCAGCACTTTTGTTTTTCGGAGAAGAAAGTACTTCCAAAGACTCTTCCTTACCAAGAGAGAGAGCATTTCTTCCACAGAATGGAGGGAACTCTCGGATGGCTGAAACTCTCCTCTGAGGAGGATACTTTTTGGCGACACGCTTGATCAAATCATTGCCATTGGAAATAGTAATGGGCTCAATTGCTGGTAACAAAAATTTATGGTCTAACATATCACGAATAATATCCTCCTTTCTAGCAGCACCCACCTGACGCAAATTGCTCAACAAATCAGAAGTTCCATTCTCTAGGCCATCACCCATCCCGTCCTTGAAAGTATTGGTCAAAGCAGTTCCTGCAGCTTCAGTTGGTCTCAAGCTGACCCGTTGAGCATACCGTCCACACCCTGCTGGAAAATCACGAACAACAGAAATTTTACGCCTCTTGTACTTTGTTGAACTAACAAGGAAAGAGCACTGGCCATTTTCCATGATCAACTTTTCCAATCTATCAGAATGGTTTCCATTAACCAACATGGTCGTCCTCATTGCTTCTGATTGTAGCATAATGTACACAAACCCAAAACCCTCAAGCCAAAACAATCTGTGCTCAAGAAACCAAAAAACAGGCATAACCATAAACATAATCACTTAATCAGCATCAAATAAAACAAGAATCTTATTATCTATAAGAGTTTGCGCTCATGACCATAGGCCCAAAAGGAAATCTTACATTCTGAAAGTATAAAAATATTAATCTTAATAAAAACAAACATAAAACAATCTATCCTTCGTTACAGATAAAGGGCAATGAGGGAAGTAGTAATATCCAGATATTATGATTATGGTCCGTTTGGTTGTGGCATAGTATTCTAATTTTGAACTTGGGGGCGGGGGATTCGAACTCTTCACCTTATGGTGGAGTCAGGTGTGGTATTACCGGCCAGGCTATGCATGCAATGGCATAGTGTTCTAATTTTTATGATGTTGAAAACATTAAAACAGATTGGGACAAGAAAAAAAATGCCATGTTTTCAGTTTAAAAAAAATAAAAATAAAAAACACCAATTTCAAGTTATCATTACCAAACATGTTTGCAAAACACAATTGTATTCATTGATTCCAACATTTCAAGCCTAAGTGTATTGTTTCCAAAACGGAGAAAATAAACCAAAAGCCAGACGGCCCTGTTTCTCGGTTGAGGAATGCTAAATGCAGCCTCTCTCATACTCTTCTTCAGATGCCATTGTAGATTATTGACAAGTGTCTTTTAGATTTTACCAAAATCTTGAGCTTATTAACAAGGCATCCTGACACTATTTATTTATTTACGTAAGTGCCACCGCTTTTAATTGAATGGTGACTTCTTTTGACCTCGTTCATTTCACCTATTCGAATTTTCAGTTTTAGATTTTTACGGTTAAAAGCTCTCAAAATTTGTCACATCTAATTTTTTCTGTTACAGTTAAAAGCTCTCAGAAAATGTCACATCTTAACTCGAATCCGCAAAGCGAACGAAGCCTGTCTTCTAATTTTCTTCTTACTTTATTTGTGTCTTTTTTACTTTACCACTACTATATTGTACTTTGCTGATTGTCTATTTCTTCTTCTTTTTCTTCACATTTTTAAAAAAAAAAATATATCATCCTCTCCATTTACCCTTACAAAAACTTTTCCCCTTTTGATTTCTTCCCTTTTATTTTTGTTCTTTTACTCAGTTGTACTATGCCAATTCCTTTGGCTTTTTTTTTTTTAACTGATTCCTTTGGGTTTTTTGGTTTTAAAACAATTCTTTTAGTTTTCTTTTCTCTTTTCTTTGCTCTCTTTTTTTATCCTCTTCTTTTATTTTCATTACTTACACTACGGTAGCGACCTAGTTAAATATGGATTTAACTTTCAACATAAACCTTATCGAAAAAACATCCAAACAAACGATGTCAATAAAACTTTTTCCCAAATTTAAATCACAAATATACACACACACACAAATATACACACACACACACACAAATATATATATTATTTGCCGTGTATTTTAATAATATGATAAAATATACAAGCTAAAAAAATAATATGATAAAATAGTTCGTCAAAGAAAAAATGTTAAAATTGTATTTAAATAGGTTTCGCTGATCCCCACTAATTGTAAAAAATAAAAACATCAAGATGGACTTTCAAAAAAAAAAAAAAAAACATCAAGAAGTAAAATGAGAATTAGACAATTAGTTAAAATTACAACGCAAGTTTTTACCATAATCATAAAAATTTAAATTCTTTTTTTTTTATTATATTGTTTTCTCTGACGTAAATTTATTTTTCAACTCAATTACTCAACTAGACTGCAGCCTATTGCAAACAACCAACCAAACAGGGACCAAATAGCAAAAGTGTTGGGCAAAATAACGAAACGAAAATGAAATTAGCTAAAACACGAATGAGAAAACCACAGAAATCCCTCTTGTTCGCAAAACCGAGTTCAAGATTAGACAAACTCCGACCTAATTTCATCCAGGAACAGTACAAACAATACAATAGTCACAAACGGTCAAAATTCCACCAAAAATTACGCCCAAAAATAAAGCGAGAGATTCAAAAATTAAAGCACGAACTGTTCCAAATCACTAGCTACCGCGATCACAAGAGAAAGAATCGAAGAAAAAGAAAAAGGAATGGCAGAGTTAAGAGATTCACCTGGGTTTTCCAGAGAAATCAACGGGCAGCGATTGGCGAAACCGAGTGATGGTACGAAGGTAGAGAGAGGGAGAGAGATAGAGATATTGTGTAGTTGTAGTACAGAGAGAATGGGTGATTGGTCAATATTAAACTATCCTTAAAAAAAACACAAACTTTTCCAATGTTACAAATTAAAAATTAATGACACAAAAAATTCATTTTAATGGTATTTTGCAGGTTTTTTAAATCAAAATCGTAAGTTTAAGGGCTCTTTAGAATTTATATTCAAATTATAATTTTTTATTTTAACCTTTAAAATTTAAATTTTTTATTAAAAAAAAATATTATAGTAAAATTAATAATTTGAATTTGAGTATATAAAATAAATAGATTTCTTTTTTATTTTTTATTCATGGGTATTTTAAGTATTTTAAAGTTAAAACTGTGTTGACTGTGGAAATGTATAAATTTAGATATTAAATCGAATTTGAAATAAATATTTGGCCTCCATTTATTTCACTGATTTAGTTCAGTTCAACCAGTTTGAACAATGAGCGCAGTTTGAACTCATATTTGGTAAGCACACAGTCCAAATTATATCCCCGTTTAAACTGTCTAACTTAGAGTTTAACTCTCCTAATGTTCAATTGTTCAAACCATTTTCGAACAATAAAAAGATGTCAACTCTCTTTGCTTTTTACATCTACCAAGCACACGAATTTTATTCCATGTTCGGATTAAAATTTTAAGTGCTTGTCCAAACACCAATCAAACTATAATTTAAACCATACAGTTAAAATTTTTCTGTTTAAATACAAAATTCAAAATATTAAAAACTAAAGGTATAGTTTTTTTAATGGGAGTTTCTCCGGTATTCCCTCCTTTTTAGAACACTGGTGTTCCTTATTTTCAACCGTTAGATCTGGTCAAAATCACACCAGATTGAAAATGTCTGCAAAACAAGCAGATGTCAATGGGGTGACTATAGTGCCTAGTGGTGTCCATCTATATGGATCTCACTATTTGATCTAAAGTGGATTTCTATTCATGCAGAAACCAGTTAAAACGGAAAGTAGCTCGCTATAGAACCTGCTATTAATAAGGGATGTCAATGGGACAAAGTAAATGGTGCTCTGTCCCGTTCTTAATGGGAGTGGGTCTAACCCATATATATTGGTTTGCAGTGCGGGTCAAGACTCGTAAAGTTACGATTCAGGACGGATCGAACTAAATCCGCCCCATTACGTTATTTAAAAAATAAATAAAAACAAAATAAAAGAAAACATCAAACTTAGTCGTCACTTTTATTTCCTCCTCTTCACCCCTAAATTCAACTTAACCCTAACCCTAACTCTTTCCTCACCTTCCCCGGCTAATCCTCCGCCAACGCTTCCGTCCGAGCTGGTATGTATTGAACGCTTCTAACATCTCTCTCTAATATTTAACTTTCTCAAGAAGTTATATGTGCTTGAGGTGGAAAAAATGTGTAGGTAAAGAATAAAGTATAGTTAGGGCAATAAAAGGTATTATATATAACTATTGAGTTATAAAAAAAAAATCAAATAGCGTGCAATAATGATTACTTATTGTTTAATTCTATAAAAAGTATTACATAATGTAATTTTGATGTTTTTTTTTTTTCTTTGCAAGTTCTAAATGAGAATATTAAGTGGGGATGATGATAATACTTAAAATGTTAAACGAAGTGTTGCTAACCGCATTGATTATATTTAACCATTAGACATCATGTAAACTTATGTTTTTTTTTTTCCTTATAGAAATGAATTCTACTGGTCTTAGTCCCAAGAAAAAAACATCAAATTATCCTCTCCTCATTCAAAAAGGGTAAAAAAAAAAAAGAAAAAGAAGAACATGAGTTGACCAATTATAAGGACAACTTTAACTATATCTAACTCAGCAACAAAAAAGAAAAGACCGGGTCACGGGGCAGGATGGGTGCCCTGCAGACCCGCTTGTTTATATGTGGGGCAGGTCATCTAAAAACCCGCTCCGCTCCACCCCGCCCTATTGACATCACTACCTATTATATATCCTTATGGACCCCGGTTTATAATTTTGCATGGAGATTATGCATTTGCCACTTATATTATACATATATTCTCCAACCATCATTTAGCATAGATAGCTGTAAAAATGCTTTTGAACCATACTAACAAACTTATCGCAGGCTTTCACTCAGAATATGCTCAAATGGACAATTGGGATGGTGAAATGTGCCGTGCAACCCAAATCAGAGTCGCTAAATAATGGAAAGAAACAACATTAATTATTTTTCTTAAAAGAAAAATCCACGACTCCGATTGTTCCTTTTAGTCATTTTATTGTAGCTTTCTCTGTAAAATATTTTATTACTATATACTATACATCTCGTGCTACTACTTAAGAGAATGCGAATGACCCTACCTATTAAAAGAAGCTGACATGCGTTTGTGATCCAAGTTCTTTTTGGAAAAAAAAAAAAAAATGCTTTAACCTAGCAAAATTTAACCCATATGAATGTAGTTAAAACCCATAAAAACAAATAGAAGTGCTCGCTTTTGACCTAATGTGGGGCTAATTAATGGTTTTCTATATATTAATACACCAGTAATTTCATTATTGGACGAAATTGATTGATGGTTTAATGATGTTTTTGTTAATCAACCTGCAGGAGGATTGCAAAGAGTGGGTTCCCATGCGCAGAGCATTTGGGGCAGTTTGGGACATGGCTAACCCACCAAGAGGCTATATCGAATTGAGGTTCCAAGCCACAAGCAGCGCAGGCAACACTTATTGGGTGCAGTCAACCAATGCCATACCTGAGAATTGGGAGGCTGGAGTGGGGCTGTTTATGACTCCAAAATTCAGCTCAATGATTAATTCATATTATGTTTATTTATGAAGGATAATCAATAGAGAAGATAAATTATATTAATTGTTATTACTTATATTTTTAATTGTTTCTTTTTTAATTAGCTTCTGGTTGGTTGGTGTTTGATTAGAAAAAATGATAGTTGCATGCCGGGTTGGCGTAGGTAGGTGCGGTTGTTGGTTCAATAATAAGTAGTGTCGGAATTTGGATATGGTGAGATATATAGTGCATGAATAAAGTTTGTACTCTTGTTTAGCTTAGTCAAGAAATGCCTCGAGAATCTAACTTTTAATACCCAATTCCGAGTCAGCAACAACTATACTATGCCTGTTAGTTAATCAATAATATATATATATATATAATTCGAGTTTTTAATTTAAATTTTAATATATATAGAACATGAATAAAGTTTGTATTCTTGTTTAGCTCAGTAAAGAAATGCCTAGAGAATATAACTTTTAATACCCAATTCCAAGTCAACAACAACTATACTATGCCTGTAAGTTAATTAATAAAATATATGTATATATATATATATAATTCGAGTTTTCAATTCAAATTTTGTGCGGCAGCGAGAGACTCTTCAGGTACGCCTAAGATCATATGGACAGGTTCTGTGACTGCTCAATCCTCATTAGAGGCTGAAACTCTAGCTGCTCTCAGGGAGGGGAGTTCAGTTGGCAGTTTCTAAAGGATGGCAGAGAGTGTGCTTTGAAGGTGATTGTAAAGAGCTCTATGATGCTCTTCATGCTAGATCTCCATGTCCAGATTGGATGATTTTAACTTCATTTTTGAAGATTAACCGTTCACTTCGCTGATTCGAGTTTTTAATTCGAATTGAGATGTGATTTTATATGAGAGCTTTTTACTGTAGCAAAAAAGTTAGATGTGATTGTTTGTGAGAGCTTTTTACTGTAATAAAACTCGAATTCTAAACTAGAATCAGCGAAATGAACGGGACCTCTTTAACTAGTGCTCTAGATGTTGTTATGTCACCTTTGTATGGGTTCCTCGTAACTGCTAATATGGTCTCTCACCTGGTTTGTAAATGGGCTACCTCTGCTAAGGTTCTTGGCTTCCTAGTATAAGTTTCTTGGGTTTGCATACTTGTCTATGCTAATATCATTACCCAGTGGAAAAATTACATATTCCACAACAACAACAAAAAAGCCTTGCAATCGTTTATGAAAGTAGAGTAGTCGTCGTTTTTCATTAGTGTATGAAAGTAAGAAGCTAAAGACTACTTTTTGAAGGTAATTTACAACTCTTCAGCCTAAAAGCATAACATGGGAATATACAACACATCTGAAAAGAAAAATTCTCTCTTTACATGCCTGTCTAAGTGATTTCATTTCAAAACTAGGCAATCCAAACTTCCAAAGCTAGTCCGCTCATTCTCAATACAATCTACCGGTGCATTCATGGGAACCACAAAAGCAACTCTTCTTCTTTATATTTCCATTTGAATCACGAACTTGATCCACCACATAATTGTAGTGATAAGTCAGCTCTTCCAGAGGACGAATGTTCTCCGCGGCAAAAAGCATTATGTGAGGAATTCTCTTGTCCTCGTGATCATAGAGGACGTTTTGTGCATAAAGATTTGGGGTGCAACTATGGTTGATAAATCTCCCTACATTCCCGTACTCTGCCGCGTCGATGGTGAAGCCTTCACTATCCTCAACAATTTCGTCAGAAGCGGACACTGAACTGGGCATGAGAGTCGACAGTCCCTCCCAGAGAGTATTGTCGTTGTAGTTGTTCCCAATATCGAAGAGATACTCGTCGTTGCCAGTTCTTGCTTCTGCTTCCTTGTCACTGAGAAACTCTCCTAGGTATTCGCATATAAAACTTCCCGAAGGAATGAAGTTTAGGGATCTCACACCCCATCCCCTGTCTTTGGTTTTGAAAATTTCGAGTTGAAATTTGATACCATGCTGACTCACTCTGTTGGGACAAGAAGGAGGGCACCTGCAAGACGGGCCACATTCATAAACAAGGGGCTTCACTTCAACGATGGCCCCATTATGGTTAAATGGGATTTCACCTCCATTCTTGACAGCACAAGCACATTTTGCAGAATCTGAGCATCGAGTAGTACAGTTGCAACCCTTGGGAGGAGTAGGTTTGCACCAATCAGGATATATCAGGCTAGTTATGTACTTAAATGGTGGAGGTTTCTCATCATCTATGGTGTTCACTGCACATATAGGAATTACCTCCTTCCCTTTTGAGATATCATCTACACAGACGCCCTCTCGGACGTTGTATTTCTTAACCTTCTTCACTTCTTTCCATGCAAGCTCCGGTTGACCAGGAATTCTCTCAAGCTGAAACTTGAAAACCAGCTTACCATGTGGTCCCACATCCTGCCAAAACTTTTCTACCAAATAAAGCCCATCATATACGTATGTCCTAGAAGATTTCCCCTCAGATTTCCCATCTGATAACTCACATCCACGGATCACCCTGACAGGATTATTTTCGTACATACTATTCTTCAGAGCAAGGTTTCCCCGTTCAAGCTTCTGATCTTCAGGTTCTTTACTTGAATTCATAACATTTCCTCCTTGGCCTGTATAAATCAAGACATCTGAATAATCTAAATCATCAGCATAACCCCCTGATGCAACAATACTTGTTGCAAGGATCTTCCCACCTTCCCTCACAAAATCTATTCCACCTTGAATTGGCCGATGGAGACCAATAATATGAAGCTCCACCCTGTATTGGAACTCGTCTCCGACTTCAACCCCAGGGACAGCTCCCAGAATTTTATGTGTGTTTATGTATTTGTTTTTTTCTTTGAGAAAATGTGCAGCTCTAAAATCAATCCTCTTGCAAGCCTGTCCTCCTTCTTTCGACTTAGTTTCTTCTTCCTGCAAGAACTTCCTATAAACACCTTGGAACAGACGCAATGTCTCCCTTACTTTATGCCGGGCAACAATGGCATCGTTGTCTTGATCTGTACTGCTTGAATCAACTGGGCAAATAGGAAAAATAAAGACATCATTGCCACGTGATTTTGGAACCACATGAGGATCATCACGCCCATTATGTCGGACAGAATCCTCTTTGTCCCAAATAACTAGCTGACCTGCACCTTGAGAAGCAGTTTCCGCGGAAATGTTCTTTAGAGACTTTCCTTTTGCGTCATTTCCATCAACCTTTTTCCGGGCAGTAATCTTAGTCTTCTGCCTTTCAACCATATTGATAACATCAAGTTTCTTCTCTTTACTTTCACTCTTACCAGGACCAGCAGTTAGTTTAGACTTGCGAGCACCCATTTCCTGCCACAAAGAATTTGATGGAGCCAGCAAACCATGCACTATCACTCTGTTTGGTGCAACTTCCAAACTCGCAACATCTGCTACTTGCGACTGGTTTTGATAATCAGATGTAACTGAACACTTTTCATCTGGAGTTTTTTCCCCGGAGTACACAACAATCTCCTTACCCACGTGTTCTTCTGAACCTTCAACATCATTATTGTCCTTTCCAACAACTGTCTCAAATTCATGGTCCCACCAGTAAAGCTTCTCTTCAAATGGAGGTTCATTACAGTTTTCTCTTTCTTCCTGATCCACCTTCATCTCAGATGATACTACATTATCATCTGTTGTAGCATTCTTATCACATTCGTGTTGAATTTTGTCCTTTATTACTTTAGCTCCATTCAGTTCCAATTCATTCATGTAAGAATCTCCAGCCGGAATGTCCTCTACAGTTTGCTTTAGATCAACATTCACTATCTCTGTTGAGGGTTTGTCATTCATTCCTGGTCTGGACTTCTCTGGATCACAGCTTTTGTTTTTTGGTGAAGCAAGCACTTCCAAAGACTCCTTTGGTGGAACATCCCCTAATGTTTGCTTCACATCACCCTTCACACTCCCTGTCAAGGGAGTGTCATCAATGTTCACTTGACCAAAAAATTTGTTCTTTGTAGAAACAAGCAATTTCGCAGACTCTTTAGATTGAACTGTGTCCCCGGTTACTTTGGAGTTTTTCCTTTCAAATTTAATTTTGCACAAATCTCCATCTAGAGCATCCCCTGCTGTTTGCCTTACATCAACTATCACTGCCTCTGTTGAGGTTTTGTCAATCATCTCACATTCAGACTTTTCTAGACCAACACTTTTGTTTTTTGGAGAAGAAAGCACTTCCAAAGACTCTTCCTTACCAAGAGGAGAAGCATTTCTTCCACAGAATGGAGGGAACTCTCGGATGGCTGAAACTCTCCTCCGAGGAGGATACTTTCTCACAACACGCTTGTTCAAACCGTTGCCATTGGAAATAGCAATGGACTCATTTGCAGGTAACAAAAATTTATGGTCTAACAGATCAGGAATAATATCCTCCTTTGTAGCAGCAACCACCTGACGCAAATCGCTCAACAAATCAGAAGTTCCATTCTCTAGGCCATCACCCCTCCCGTCCTTGAAACTTACATTCTCAAGTATATTGGTCAAAGCTGTTCCTGTGGCTTCAGTTGGTCTCAAACTGAGCCGTTGAGCATACCGTCCACACCCCGCCGGAAAATCACGAACAGCAGAAATTTTACGCCTCTTATACTTTGTCAAACTAACAAGGAAAGAACACTGGCCATTTTCCATGGTCAACTTTTCTAATCTATCAGAATGGCTACCATTAACCAACGTGGTTGTCCTCATTGCTTCTGATTGTAGCATAATATACACCAAAACCCAAAACCCACAAGCCAAAACAATCTGTGCTCAAGAAATCAAAAAACAGGCATAACCATTAATATAATCAGATCAAATAAAGCAAGAATCGTAGTATCTACAAACTCATAACACATAGGCTTTTCTACATTCTGAAAGTAATAAAATATTAATTTTAATAAAAACAAATATAAAAGAATCTATCCTTCGAAACAGATGAAAGACAAGAAGGGAAGTAGTAATATCCAGATATTATGATTATGGCCCGTCTGGTTGTGGCATTGTTCTCATTTTTACGATTTTGAAAACATCAAAACAAATTGGGACAAGAAAAACACGCCATGTTTTCAGTGTGTTTATTTATTATATTATATTATATATATAGCCAATTTTCAAGAGAGCATTACCAAACATGTTTTGCAAAACACAATTGTATACACTGATTCCAACATTTCAAGTCTAAGAGTATTGGTTCGGGCTCCAAAACAGAGAAAATAAATCAAGAGCCACAAATCCCTGTTTCTCGGTTGTCAAACAACGAAAAACAAAAATTGCAGACGACCAAACAGGCACCAAATAGCAAAAAATGTTCGGCAAAATAACAAAACGAAAATGAAATTAGCTAAAACAGGAAAGATAAAACCCCATAAACCCCTATTTTCACAAATCCGAGTTCAATATTACACAGACTCTGATCTAATTTCATCCAGGAGTAGAACAAACAATACAATAGTCACAAACGCTTAAAATTCCACCAAAAATTACTATAAAAAAAAAACCGAGAGAGATATTAAAGCACGAACTGTTCCAAATCAACCAGCTACCGAACACAGAAGAGAAAATTCGAAGAAGAAAAATACAAGAATGGCGAAGTTAAGAGATTCACCTGGGTTTTCCGGAGAAATCAATGGGTAGCAAGGGGCGAAACCCAGTGATGGTACGAAGGTAG
>NW_010364361.1:282194-319662 GCF_000414095.1 Morus notabilis | reverse complement strand
GGGAAAGAGAGAGAGGAGAGAGAGATTCTGTGTAGTTGTAGTAGAGAGAAAATGGGCGGTTCGTCAGTGAAAATCCGCCATATTCGGCCTGTTCTTCACACCCGAAGCATGAAGGAAGGAAGGAAGTGACACTAATTAAAATTGTGAAGTTGTGTGCGAGCGCAAAACTATGCCAGAAATCCGTTTCATTCCTCTCTCTCTCTTTTTCTTTTTGTAGGCCCAATGGGTAAAAAGCGGAAGTGTTCCTTCACTTAACGAAACGACGCCGTTCATAAGATTCCTTCCCGATTTCTAAGAATCTGTTTAGGAAATGCATTTAAACTCATTATTATAATTCTGTTACAGTGTTTTTTTTTTTATAAAAATAGGGCTAACAATAATTCCCATAGAGACAAAGCCCCGGCCCGAACAGGACAAGAATGAGGGATAACTATCGGGAATGGGGATAGAAATGGAGATAAATTCTAGTCCCAGATTTGTGACGGGATAGAGACGGAAAAGTACTCTTTAACATGCTTTCACTATGATATTAATGTGGTATTTTTTTTATATAAATATATGTATAGATACACATAATCTTTTAAAATTATTTTTACTTAAAAGGGTAATTACACTTTTTTATTAAGAAAGGGAAACTATCGATTATAGTTCCTTATATCAGAAAAAGAAAAAGGCAATTATTAATTTTCTCCTATATTATATGTATACATAGAAAGGCACGGTCTAGTACCTCCACATTCTCTTTTGAAGCTGTTAGGAATGGACAATAAAAGATAATTTATGTTTATGTTTTGATGTTTTTAAACTTTTTTCGCTTATGCGTTGGTTATTATTTTTTAATTCAGTTAGCAATATGTTGAATTTAGTTTTATTATTGAACTTTTCATTTTGATCTAATTGTATAATGAATTTTTACTCTATTTTTATTTTAAGTTTGTATAGTTTTAAAATGAAAGTTCTATATGATGGGGATAGGGCGGTATGGGGAAAGTTCTTGACCCTGCCCCTTCTTATGCGGGCATGGGAATGGAAAATAATCTCCCGCCCCCACCCCACCCCATTGCCACCCCTACACAAAGAATTGAAATTAAAAAATTTCCCCCTAATGATTCTCTCATAAAATTCCTGCTAATGAATCAAAATCACTGACTTGAACGTGTGAACCAAATGAGCACTAAAAAACGCTTTATTTTTTTATTCTTACAAAAATAATAGCATTAATTACAAAAATTCTACTTAAACTATGACTTGTGTAACACTTTGCCATCTGATTTTTAAAACGTAACATTTATTTTTTCAAACTATGAATTGTTAACAAAAAATGCTCCTTCCGTTAGTATTTTTGATAGAATCGCCACATATCACACAAATATTGACTGTTGCTAAATAATTTAGTGCACAATTACTCTTTTATTCATGATTCTTGAATTTATATTTTAAAAAATAAAATTTGATTTAGTAATTTGGTGCACAATTGCTAAATAATTTATTATACTATTTTAATTTAATAGGATAATAAATAAAATAAAACAATTAAACAAAATTTCAATTTTACTCTTCTAATTAATTAATTAATTAAAAAGTACTTATAAAGTTTCAATTTTTTAATTTGTAATATTTTCAAGATCATGAAGGACTACTAAAATACCCTTCAATTATGTAATATGAGCTACTTTTTTGTTAAAAAATGAAGGAAGTGGCATTTTTGTTAACAATTCATAGTTCATGGGAAACAGATGTTATGTTTTAAAGATTAGAGGGCAAAATGTCATAAGTCATGGTTCAGAAAGAATTTTTGTAATTAATTCAAAATAATACGTGCCACATGAAGAGTGAAATATGTTGGATAATCACAATATAATGTATCGTCATGTAATTAAAAGAAAAGGAGGGATTATTTATTGAAAAAAAAATTGTTTTTTTAAATTAGTTTGTTAAATAATAGAATCGCCAAGATCTTTTATTCTATTTTCTTGCCTCGGTAGGTGTCGTTTCAATTAAAGTTTGATACCTCATGAATTGTTCAAATATTTTTAGTATTTTGTTCCTATTTATAGGGTCAGATTCTTAAATTTATATGACGTGACAAATAATTAGTAGAGCAATAGCTAATGAGATAGGAAAATAGAGACAACAAATTTAGACTCATATTATATACCACATATCAATTGTGTTAATTTCTATTAAAAAATAGATGTAGCATAAACTTAAGTTAGATGAATTGAAACAATAAAAATAAAATGGATAAATGTATTAGTTATCAAAAAAAAAAAAAAGGTGGTGGGATAAATGTATTAACATGTTGATTTATATAGAATGCCAAAATTTAGAAGAGATCAAATTGCCACAAATAACTCAGTTTCATTAAATAGAGTCTTATTTAAATTACAGAAGAGAGCACATAGTTATAGCTTATAAGAAATTTTTAAACAAGGAAAAATTTAAGCAGAAATTAGAAATTAAACATATATGGCACAAGGAATAGGAAGAACAAACAAAACGAGAATCCGCAATTCCTATGTCAATTTATTACCAAAAAGAAAATTATTGAAAATGAAAAATATTCCTTTTGAAGGCCTAAACAATAAATATAAAAACACAATCAAAATAAGAATCCGCAATTCCTATGTCAACATATTACGAAAACGAAAATGATCGAAAATGGAAAATATTCCCTTCTGAAAACCTAAACCTTGTATTTTAAGGTTGTGAAAAGACTGTTATGCAAAGAATCTGCACTATAGAAGACATATTCGAGTTATTGAAATTCAAGGGATAAGTGATGTTTCACTACTCCAGTTCAAACTCGAGTATTAAATTTGAGTTTGGGTTACCGAATTAAAAATCCTAACAAAAAAGAATTTTGATAAATATTTAATAGTTCAGATGAAATAAATGTTACATTTTAAATATTGGAAGACATATAGTTAAAAGGGTTGTAGTTGAAATGGAATTTTATAGGTAATCCTTTTCTATTTCTCTTGATGAACATTGAAAAATTAATATTTTTGGTTTATTTTTTGTTATTTATTAGCCCGCTTCATAAGGTTTTTTTTTTTTTTGGTTGTATTTATTTAACCAAACTCTTTTTATAAATATACAATTTAAATCTAATAAAATGTTGATAGATCATCCTAGCCTTCTCGGTGATGTCATAATCTTTTCATAGTTAGTTAGCTATATGTAGCTCATTCATTTTAGTCAATACTTAATAAAATTAAAGATTGTGTAGTCTACTCGAGTTAGTGACACAAATAAGAATATTTGAATTTCGAGAATTACAAAAATATCCTCCGCAAGATTTTTCTGTTTAAATTCCAATAGAATAAGAGGATAAGTTCCAAGGTTAGCTGAATTATCCTTGTTGAGAATTATTATACTCCATAATCAAACCACAACTAGCAACATAGTTGACGTAGTATATACATTGATAATGACCACTATAAATTTATTATGTCATCTACTTATGCACTTTTAATTTACTGCTCATATTTGAGAGTTCAATTGTTGTAAGCTAAACATGAGCAGTAATCTTATTTGATGAAATTTCATTTTCAACATATTATAATAATCACTTACAATAATTAAATTTAATGATATCTAAGTTAAAAAGAAAATGTATGATCATTTATACAAAACGAAAAGAAAAATAAAAAAAAAAGATATATTAATTCTATATTTTAATTTTCATCTGAAAGGGAAACAAGAAGTAGGTGAGCTAATTTAACTTGTATTCTTACTTATTCTTCCCTTTTTTTTAAAAAAAAAACTTTTATTCTCCACAAGAAGATTAATATGGGGGGTTTTTCCCCATAACTCTTCTAAAAAGAAATAGAAATATAAAGGGGTTATTTAGTAACATTTTTAAAATAATTTTATTTTTAGTATAAAAATAAAAATGAGATTATTTTGACAATTATTCTGAAACCGATTCTGAAATTACGTTTGGTTGGTTTTTTAAGAGATTATTTTGAGTATAATAAAAAAGTGAAATTGTGTTTGGTTATAATTATTAATTAATATATTATAACATTGTTGATAACAACCGTTTTCTAATTCCTTTACAAAAATTATTCTCATTTGGTGCGTTTGGAACTCGTTCTAAAATGATTTTATTTTTTGTATAAAAATAGAAATGAAAATGTTTTCAATATCAGACATAAATTATTTTTGAAAATGCGTTTGGTAGTTTTATGAAGAGATTGCTTTCAGTATAAAAAATTCATTGATGTCTCTCTCTCTTTCTACTCGAGAGAGGAGAAAACGGAAATAAAAAATAAAAAACGACTAAACGTCATTTTTCATTTATCTCTAATTTTACACTAAACTAAAAAATCATTTTCATTTTCATTTTTTATCTTTAATTGTGCCAAACGTCGTTTTTCTCCCGTTTTTATTTTTTCTTTCTCAAAAAATGTGAAAAAGAAAAACAACTCCAAACACGGCCATTGTTTTTTATTTTTGTTTTAAAAATATTTACTAAACAAACACAGTTTACATACTGTTTTTATTTTCGTGTCTCAAAAGACGTGTAAAAACATTTTAAAAAACAATCAAAATTAATTCTAAACACATCTAAAATGACACGCCCACCGTGGGGCTCGAACCCACGACCACAAGGTTAAGAGCCTTGCGCTCTACCGACTGAGCTAGACGGGCTGGCGATGACTCTGACACATAATTTTATTAATTTCATTGTAAAAAACATTTGTAAACTATAATATTCGAGATAAAAAAACCTTTCGATATAAATTGTCTAATCCTGACCCTTCATCGATTACTCGTACACCGTTGACTAAAAAAAAGGCGGGAACTTCAATCGCCTCACCAATCAAATACTCGTACGTATTGAAGAAGATGCAACTTAATAAAAAATAAATAAAAGACCAAAAAAAAAAAAAAAGAACCACACAAATTCTGGAAACTTCCAGAACTTCGACGCCTGAGAAAGAAGAAGAAGAAATGGATGGCGGCGGCGCCATCGCTGGCAACGATCCCTTCGGCTCCCTGCTCCCTCTCTGCCAGATTTCCTCCTCTCAGGAGGAGCGCCTTCGACGCTGCCCCTTCGCCCCCGAGCGCTACAACCCCGAAAACGATGGGTCGTCCTCCGAATCAACCGGCGAGATTCCGCTCGCTTCCACCGGGATCGTCATGGTGTCGCCACCAGAGAGCGAAGAAGATGAGAACAACAGCAACTCCCGCGACGTTTTCCACACCCCGCCAGAGGAGTCGGCGGCTCAAAGCTCCAACGAGGTGCGACCGACGGTGGACGTCGACGGCTGCGACCTTGGTCGGAGGAGTCCTGACGGCGGCGGTGAAACGGTGGCCATCGGAATTGGGAGCTCGGACGCCAACTGTGCCGGGGGGACGGTGGATTTGAGCCGGGACTCGGACCTAGGGTTTTCGGAGGTTCAGCTTACGCAGAGGGAAAACGCCTATTTGGACTTGAATCGATCGCTTGTGCAGGTTTTGGAGACAGAATCGACGAGAGCTAGGGTTTTGACGAGGGAATTGTCTTTGGTGGATGGTTTGGGCGAGTCACCATTGAAGAAATTGAAGGTTTCAGTGCAAAATTTAGAAGAATCTGATGAAGAATTGGAGCCAGAGAGGGCTACTTCAGCAAATCACAGTTCTGATTCCAACGAAAATCTTGAAAATGACGGTGAAGATGCGAAATCCGGTGAACAAAGCTCGGCAAAGAGGAAGTTGGAGTTCACCGATAACGATGACTCCACCGAAGTCGTGGAATTGGGAACCGAACCAAACTACGGCGTTTTGAATCCGAGAAATGGTAAGAGCAATGGAACAAACGCAGCCAATGGAGAACAAAGCAATGGCAAGGAAAAAACATCTTCGCAAGAGTTCGTTGACACTGTTCGAAACAATAGAACCGGCGCCACGCAGGAGACAGCGGCTGTTGAACACGAACAATTGCCGCCGGGCCGTCGCATGCTGCCCAATTCGCTTCTCGGGCGATCGGGGAACGTGGCCGGTGGTGATAGTGAGGTCACATTGTTGGATGTGTTGAGACTATCTAAAGAAGATTGTGATGATGGCATTTCAAGCTTTAGCATTCTGGAAGTCTGTAAGGGGCGTGGCATGACTTTTCCTCGGCCGGTATGGTGGCCGGAAGAGGGAACTGGTTTCAGGGATGGTGATGATTTGGGAACCGAAAATTTTGGAAGAATTAGAAGGAGAAGAGTTGGTAGATTGATGGTTAGGGAATGATTGGTCAGTTAGTATTAGGAGTGTCATTTTGCAAGGTGATTCTCTGTTTCTGGTGCTATGAATTCAGCAACCAAGATTGGAATATCTTGTTTAGGCTATTTTGTATAGAATATCTTGTTTTTGTATAGAATATCTTGTTTTTGACAATAGTGATACCACTTTATTAACAATTGTTCCATTATATTTTGTTTGCGTAATTGGCACGAATAGTCCCCAAATTTGTTAAAAAGTGACAGTTTGGTCTCTAATTTTTTTTTGACGAAACGAGCCTTAAATTATTTAAAAGGGTACAATGTTATCATTTTTGTTAAATCCTGTCTAAAAATAAGGATTAAATCATAACCTATTAAAGTTGACCATAATGTCACTTTTTTAGGTTATTATGTCGTTACTTTTTGGACGGCATTACATTACACCATTTTAAATAGTTTGAAGTTTGTTTCGTCAAAAATAAAAATTTAATGATTAAACTGTCACCTTTTAAAGAGTCTAGAGACCATTCGTATAATTTATCTTTTTTGTTTTCACTACTAAATGGTACAGTAAATGAATGGTCATTAAGTGCGGGATTACTCGAACAAAGAAGGAAACAGGTGTAAAGGAAGTTGCATTAACAACATTATGGAAGTTGGGAAAAATGTGGAACTTTTTGTAGAAGCATGTGTGCATTGAACAAGGATTGTGTTGCTTTTGCCAAGCTAAAAGCTACGTTCAACTTTAGATTGGTTCCCAAGTGTGCTGCCTCGGCTTTGCATTAACAGCATCATGGTCATTCATAGGCCCACTATAACAATGGAAGGACAATCTTTGCCTGTTAAGTCACAATTTTAAACGAGGTTTTTTTTTTTTTTTTTTCAGTACATTTTTACATGAGGAGTTTGGTTCTCATGCCTAGTTCATTTTGTTGATTTGAATTCAAGTTTTCAATTTGAACTGAGATAAGATTTTATGTGAGAGCTTAACAGAAAAGGTTAAATGTGACTTTTTATGAGAGTTTTTAACTGTAGTGAAATTAAAATTGAAAACTCAAATCAGTGAAATTTAAGTTGACTAATCATAGGTTAAGATGGGGTGGGTGGGGTTTAAGTTTAGTAGGTGTGGATTCGATCCTCTATACATGTTTAAAGAAGGATACAATCAAACAAATATCCAAGCACTTTTCTTTATGTCATTGGAAAACCGTTTTAATAGCAACAAAATAGCCTATTTCAATATTTTGATTTTAAAAAAATAAAAAAAGGACTTGAAATTAAGAAGAACCTGTCTTTGTGTGATTTTCTTACAGTGGGAGAGGGATAAAGCTGATTAAAGGTATTAACTATCAGGAGACGAATTCAAATATATTTACACAGTTATCATCCTCCCAACTGAATTATTAGGGAAGAGACTGAACAGAGATCTTGGGCTTATTTTCTAAAGATTTTGAATTTGAATGAATATACTTGCTTTTCAGAATGATATCTGTTTCCAAAAAAGAAAAAACTTTCCCAAAAAAAGAAATTTACACTTTCCCTTTTTTTTTTGTTCATTAGGCAGCATCAAAACTTAAAATAAAGAATGTAAGTACCAATTAGGTCCAATTAGGCATTGCAATATCTATAAGGAAAAAAAATCTTAAGCCTCATTTATTTCATCGATTTGAGTATTTAATTCTAAATTTTTACAGTTAAAAGCTCTTAAAAAATATCACACCTAACTTTTTTTACTACAGTTAAAAGTTCTAAGAAAATGTCACATCTCAACTCGAATTAAAAACTCAAATTCGTGAAATAAACGAGACCTTAAAATACCTCAATTGCTTTGCTATGTAACTGTTATGTAGAAAATGGTTTTGGGACTAAATTCTCAACATGGCTTCAGAAAAGGTTGATGAAGCTTAGAACTATTCACTCTCTTTCACTTGAACTAAAATTTGATGCCTTGTAGTTGTTGCATAGGAATATCACTAATGAGACTAGCACTACAAGCCAAAATACTATAGTTGGGTTAGTTCCATTAATATTTGGAGTAACATACACTTGGATAAGTAAACTCGCATTGAAATTTTCTCTCCACTAACTTCTTCCAAACCACCTTTCACAAGCCAATAAGACATTGTTGAACTGTTCAACCTAGAATCCTATCTTATGAAACACCTAACATCCTCATCTTTCCTTTCTTTCTTGTTCCATGACAACACCTTTTTTTTTTCCCTATCCAAAATGAGGATCTTATTTTATGTCCTTCAGTGTAATCCTCATTTTATTTCAATAAAATGTTGATGACTAACGACAATTAAGAAAAAACCCACCTTTATCTCATGCTTACTATAGCCAAGCAAAGACTAAAAGCTGCAAGTTTTCATACAAAAACCTAGAATTTCACCGCTTGTGCATAATGAACTATATATTACAACCTATTGTCAACCTATACAACAAAAACCCACCCAAATTCATCCCCTAGAATTCCAAGTTCAAAAAGTCAAGGGAAAAGAAGAAACAACTATCAAACCTCATTCACAGACTTCTTTTTCTCTCTTTTTGTGTCTACCAAGCAAAAATACGTGAACCGCAGTCATGGATTCTAGCTCAGGCATAGAAAATTCTTATATAGTCCTACAGATCGATGCTGGGTACACTCGGCGTTTTCAGGGATGGAGAAGATGTGGGTATATAGAGCTACTGCTAGTGCTCGTCTGTTGGGAACCAAAACTTAATGCC
This sequence comes from Morus notabilis, assembly GCF_000414095.1. NCBI lineage: Eukaryota > Viridiplantae > Streptophyta > Magnoliopsida > Rosales > Moraceae > Morus > Morus notabilis. Next base: position 310,735 of record NW_010364361.1, on the reverse strand, counting down.
GGGTGGAGAAGCTCTGCTTGTGCGAAAGAGCCGTGGGATGGCACGTCCAGCAGCAGATCCTGATCGGAACTTTCTTTGACAAAATTGATTGACTCCAGCAAGAATGAGCTGCCATCTGGTGGCAAAGCAAACAGGCTTCTTGGGCTAAAGCAAGAACCGTCATTGTCTATGACTTCTTTCTTTTCATAACTACTCTTCATTATCACCCTCTTGGGGCTCTTCATCACAATCTTCACTTCTGCAACATGCAAAATACCTTTAGAAAATTGCAGTTGCAGTATAATGCTACAGAAGTTTACAGAAAAACTGCTGTTTTTTTGCACACGTGAGAGCAACGAAACATGTAAAGAGAGAGAGAGAGAGAGAGAGAGAGATCAGATATGTGCCATTTGTTTGTTTTATAACTTTGTCAAAATCAGCTATTGCTAAAAGGGTGTGAATAATATTAAATCCCACAAGTTTGTCAGAACTGGCTATTGCAAAAAGGGTACGAATGGTATTAAATCCAACAACATTTCTTCAAATTTTGAAGTACTAGAAGCAATTTTGCATTTAAAGACCCTTTAGGTCACTAAGCATTTGTTAATGACGGGGAAAATTTCACTCTTTTTTAGATGTATTTATCTTATTTTGTTGGCTTCTACTCTTTGGTTTATCTTTACCAGAGTAGAGAATAAGTGGTTTCATCTAATAAGAAATTCACCAACACCTAAGAACTAGCATCATCCAACAATATAGAAGAAATTATTTTCGGCCAACCTGGAAATTTTTTATTTTGGCTGTCTTGTGATCTCTTCGCATTTGCAAAATTATTAGACGCCGTGACATTAGGTCCAGCAACAACAGCTGCTCTCGAGCTACTTTTAGAATTCTGCAATGAAAAATGAGATGCTAATAAGCGGCGATGAAATGCTTGGTTCACTTGCCATATAAACTATTATCTGACAAGGTACAAATATAGAATGAATCCAAACCTTGAGAAGATGATAGTGTTCAAGCCATTTAGATTTCGACAAGTTGGATAATGCAAGCCTCTTTAAAGTTTTACAGTCTTCGGGTTTCACCCCTGAGAAGGAGATATCAAAGACTCCTTTCCCAAGCAGTTGTTGAAAGGAAGTTAAGTTCTCCCTGAATTGAGGGCTATCAAACAAGCTTTTGAGGCTGCAAATGCAAAACAAGTAAACCACTATGAATATCATATCATGTATCCTCTTCTTAGATTACTTTTACTCGGCTAAAATAACAACCGAAATCTCCCAAAAATCATATTGCTAAGTTGCACACTCTGTTAGTTAAACAATCATCATACGATCATCGTCTACCTAACAACACGACTGATGAAAATTCTAACCTTTCAGGAAGTTTAGCAACATCAACTGAAGGAAGATACTTCAGTAGTTGTTGTTGCTCTTCATTTGTCAAGTATCTCATGAACTCCTCAAAATTTATAGTATCCTACAAGAAACAAGAATTAGGCCCACATCTAACAAGAAAAAAAAAAAAAAAAATTGAACAGATTGTTTTGCGGAAAAGACCATAAAAAGCAGCTTACAGCCAAATCTATATGACGCAACGGTGAATTATGGCTTCCCAATATTTGGAAGATCTCATGCTGAGACTTTTCCCTGCCACGCCAAACCATATAAATATTACTTATAGGGAGAGAATATGCATCCTTCTCTGACACTGGAATACCAAGTTCCTTATTAGCAACTGTGCTACATTTGTCCAGAGGCAAGAATATGCTTGCTCATGCATACAAAATTATCCTCATAAACCACGGATATTCTGCGGCCTTGGAAATAATATTAGACTTATAGTCATATGTTTTAGAGTTTGGGATGCAAAAAGGCTTTTTATCAGTGTTTTGCAACTATATAGATGTTTTTGAATTCTATATCTATGTAATAAACACTAATGCAAGTGAAAACTTTGATAAACTGGGGAGAAGAGTTACCTTTTAACTTGCTCTTGTTGCATCCCTTGTCCAGAAAAGTTAATCTTTTCACTTCCTGGACCGATAAAATTAGCACCCATGCTATCATAAAGGGTTGCAGACCGAGAATAAGCCTCGTTACTATGGGAATGTTTGTTATCGACAGAAAGCGAGCTAGCTTCAGATTCCTCTTCTCTAAGAATGGCATTGGGATGCCTAATTAGGACGCTTCCATGTCCTATCTCAACCGAAACCATTGGTGTTTCACTCTCAAAAAGTAGATCTTCTTCAGAAGATCCAGAGAAGTATGAAGACTGTTGTTCTTGTAAAATGGTATAAAGATCCTTTGTCAGCTTCTCAACAGAAGATTGTTTCGGACGATTAACGCAAGTCCTTTTCCTAGAGGGTACCATCGTATCCCACACCACCGACTGTGCTGGACCTATAAAAGACAGGTTGAGCATGTATCAACAATAAGAAAAATTTCGCAACTTTAAGAGTTTACATTTCAGATATTGGATGCTAAATAAGATAAATAAACCACAATGTTGATAGAGTAAAAGCAATGGAAGCTTCCTATCTTCATTTGAGTCAACTGAAAATAACTTCACAGCGACGTAGGGGAAACAATTGGATCATAGTCCTTCTGTTACCATTTGTTTCATACATTATTAAAGCATGGCATGATATGCTCTCTATTCCCAGAAAATAATAGACTACATCACGCTCTCGAGCATAAAGAAGTGATAAAGAAACGTTTGTGTCTCAATGAGTTTCAATCTTTGTAAATATCCAACCTGTCAAATCACTAGCATCTCCACTGCAAAATTGTGCACAGCTCTCAGAGTTAGATATGGCTGAGCCAGAACTAGATCTGTTACTTGCATCTTCGTCCACAACCTTTCGGAAACCCTGGTTGTAATCAGTTGAAAGCCCTCCAACCATCACCATACTATCATGATTCTGCTTTCTTTTAAGCGGTTTCACCTCTTTGTTCTTGTTTATGGATATGCTCTTCACCTTGGCAACTCTGTGATCTTCAAAATCATCAGGCTCAGCCCGAGCATGAAGAGGCGTGTAATTTGCTAGTGTTCCCTTTGTCCTCCATCGAGATCCGCATGCATTGCACAGCACTGGCTTCTCAGGAGGCCCATTGCGCCAAAGGGGGGTGCCTGTTCCAATACTTGTTTGTTAGAAGTCAATACATATAGAACAATAAAAAGAAAGTGTTGAAACACATAACCAAACACCCATGTGTTTCAATCTCCATCGTTGTAAAAATCCATTTCAAATTGTAACGTTAAGATAACACAAAAACAATCAGCTCTTCTTCAAGAAACCAAGATGCAATCCTATGATTATTCTAAAATGATGGTCTTGGATCAGTAAAACGCTTGTGCATTGCCAGAAAAAATGGTCACTACAATCATTTGTGACTAAGAGAAGCTCGTGTTCTTCATTTTCACTTTGGAACACTTGATTAAAAGAGCTTATTTAATAGTCACTGCAAATGGGATCACTGTAATTTCCGCACAAATAATTAGGATCATTCTTCATTGTGCTGACACAAGGTTTTGAATTTACCTTGAACTGAATTGAACATAAACTCCACTTGTGACAAGTTTTGAAACTAAAAACTCGATGTTAAATGGTTTAGTGAAGTAAACATTTAGAATTTTTTTAGCTATTACAATAACACAACTAATCTTTTAAGAAATTTCAACAATTTCAAGACTTAAAGCTATTGAACTCCCATCCCAAATGAAAAGAAAAACTAAAGCTATAGAAGAGAGGATATAACAAACATAATAGCCTTTCAGTAAAAAGGAAGTTTTTTCTCAAGCAATTGTAATTTTGGACCATTAGCTATTGGAAATGTAAGGAATTCAAATATGGGCACTTAAAAAAAGCACATTTCCTTGCAAATTGAATTTGTAACTCATATTGCAAACAAGAATTGTGGGTTTGTCTCTGAGTTCATAAATAACATAGAAATAAGCAAATTATGTACAAAACTCTCAAGACTCCGGAGCTCAAATATTGCATTGGTGAGACACATGTTGAGTCTTGATTCTTGAATGAGAGTCAAAGGGACAAAAAAACACCAATCAATAAAAGAGGAAAGAAAAAAGAGGTCTAAAAATGAGAACATGAGCAATTAAATTCACGAAAGAAATTCAGAACTCAAAGAAGCAAAAAAAAAAAAAAAAAAAGATATTAAAAAAGAAACAAAAAGGACACTTGTAGTTCAGAGTTCATATACAAACAGAAACATTACAAATAGCAGCAGTTTCATATAATTCTAGATTTTGTATTTAACTCCTTGCCCAGGTAAATTAATTTCTTCTCTTTCCCCAAACTTCAATTCTCTTCCATAACGAATTATTTCCAGAATTTTTCTTCCACAAAAAAGAAAGAACCCAAGAAAATTTATTTTTAATTTTTTGGAAATGGAAAGGAAAAAAAATGGAGAAACAAGAACTCACTTGTAACTCCACAGTGATGGCAAGGTCCTTGCTTGCCCATGCTTTCTCTCTTTCTTCCACAAATTGAAGAGATGGAAAATTTATAGAAGAATAAAGGAGCAAAAAAGAAATAATTTATTGACAGAAAGACACAAAAAAAAAGAGTGAGAAAGTCAAAATTTATGCAAAACAAAAGAAAAAATGATTATTCTCTTTGAACATATACAACTGGGTATGGATTATTTTTTTCTGCAGCAAAAATAAAAAAAAAAAAACCAGAAAAAGAGTTTGTTTGCAGAACAAAGCGGAAGCCAAGAGAACCAGAAGAGAAGTTTTTTTTTTTTTTTTTTCCTTCCTTTCTTTTATGTCTTTACAGTGTTAAGAAAAATCAGAGAAAAAGAGGCTAAAATCAACAAGAAATCAAGGGATTGAGATGGGTTTTGTAGCTGGGACTCTGTACAATCCAATGGAAGGGAAAAGACCATTGGAGGAATCTCTCATAAATGGATGTGGAAAGGAAGGTGAAATAAGAGAGAGAGAGAGAGAGAGAGAGAGAGAGAGAGGGGCTTGTATTGTATATGTGTGTATGTGACTTCCTAGTTGTATTGTATATGAAGTAAAATGTTGAGCTTTTCTTTTCTTTTTATTTTGATGTTATTAAAAGATTTCAACTCTCTTTTTTTTTTTCAAATATCTTTATAAATATAAGGCTAATGTGAATAATAAAAAGGGTTATAAAAAGATGAAAAAAAAGGGGGAAAAAAAACTGTTGTTAACACGTAATGTGAGTGAAAGGTAGAGGAATATTATTGCCTATATCCCCTGTTTGACTATGAAGACTTTTCCGCTTTGTGCAAGCAAGCAAATTTTTCAAAAACCCACAAAAATAAATAAATGGATCTGTTCATTTCGCTGATTTGAGTTTGTAATTAGAGTTGAGATGTAATTTTATATGAGAGCTTTTTACTGTAGTAAAAAAGTTAGATATGACTGTTTCTGAGAACTTTTTACTGTAACAAAACTCAAATCGGTGAAGTGACCAGGCCTAATAAAACTACAACACAATACACAAACGGAAAAATCTGGTTTTGAGAAGCACTGAAATTTTGGGAAAATATTTTGACCAATATCAGAAATTTGCGAAAGAGGAAAAAAAAAGATAAAGCTATTACTTAGCCAACCAAAACAGAAAAAGAGAAAAGGAGGGCCTATTTGTCTTCTTATCTTAAAAATTCCTTTTTCCCATTTTTATTTTTATTATTTGGGCTTTTTCCATTTTTTTATTTTTATAAATATGTTTTCTTGTGAAATGATTTTTTATGTTCTTAGGTTGTATGTGGTGACATGATGTTGATAAAATTTTTAGTGCCTCCCTAATATCAATAAAGTCTACTCTAAAGTCACCCGCCAGGAGACCACTCAATAGTCACAAACACGTTGATATAGCGGACAAAATAAATAAATAAAATTGGGTTCAGAATTTAGCTGTGCAATTTAATTGGCTTCCATTATTGATGAAAGTCTATCACTGTGACCGTTCCTCACATACAGTAATTTAAGATTAGGAAAATCCAAAAGATTTTCAAGAAATTGTACAGTGAGAATTTAATCCAATTTGAGTGATTCTATGTAAATTTTCTTGTTGGCAAATTTGTAGTCGTAGAAGAAATCTTTATACATTTTGCAGAATTTGGTGGAAATAAGAGAGGACAAATCAGTACATGTCCATGTTACATAGTGGGTATCCCATGAATTTGACTCTTTCGATGCCACGTGGCTTGTTTGTTTTATTTGTTTATTTATTTTCCTTTTATTTTTTAGGGAAAAATGGTTCAAGTACTTTCTGAGTTTTTTGCACTTTGGATGGTTTACTTAAACTAAGGACGGTATAGTCAATATGGCAATCTGATTAAGCAGTATGTTTTTATTCAAAAATTTATTGACATGTTATTAACTGATCAACAGCTGCCAAAAACATGTTCAAAATCAAGCGGCTGTAAAACGTCAATATATGATTATTTCTTAACCACATGACCCACCATCAATATATGATTATTTCTTCTTCTTCTTCTTTTTTTCTTTATTGAATTTAAGATGGGCATTTAAACCCTATACTTTGTGGTGGGTCGGATTGTGGGGCGGGTTTGGAATTTTTTTTTTTTTTTTTTTTTTTTTTTTTTTTTTGCTTAAGTTATTAGTGTCATTTTATTTTATATTTGTTTCGTCACTTTGAGAATTAGAGAGCTCCCAATGAAACGAAAAAGAATTATCTAATTCTACTTAAAAGATAGACTCAATTTTAACTTATGTCATTACACGTCTAACTTAACACAACACATTAGTTAGATAAAAGATCTAAAAGTGGAGTTCAAAAGAAGAAAATGCATCATACATACATATTGCAACACTTTTTCTCTTAAAAAATATATACATTTTATTTTTCCTCTAAATTTTCCATCTTGTAACAATACGTCTCTCTCGAATTTCAAACACACTCATATACATATACGTTACTTAAAAGGCTCTAAAATTGTAATGAAACTAGTCCTTCCGTTAGTTGGTGGATGGAAATTACCACGTGTCAACATGTGGATTGGGTAAGTTAAACAAAAAGGTCTTAAATGACAAATTTATTCCAATAATAAAGCTTAGAAACAAAATTTTAAGGATTAAAACCTTACCTTTAACGGGTTTTTGCTCCGTTCGAAGCCGCATATCGTGGCCGGAAGAGAAGTGAGAGATCTTGCAAACTAGATTAGTACTAGACATGGCAAATTTTGCTACAAAATTTAGTGAGACTTAAGCATAGAAATTGTGTGATTAGTGTGTCAAAAAAAAATTGTATGATTAGTGATTACCATTATATCAATTACTATCACATCTTTTGATAAAAACTTACCGAAACAAGGTAAGGGACTAATTTGAATTAAAAACATTGATTAAAGATTCAAATGACATTTTCTAAATTTTGAGGGACGAAAAATGAGGTGTTTTAATAGCTCAAGAAAAACCAATGAAAGTTAAAAGCAAAAATGGAATAAACTATCACGACATCATAGGTAACGTTTGGTTTATAGATTCTGATTTTTAAAATTTAAATTTTTTACGAGAAAAAAAATACTATAAAAAATCATGAATTATGATTCAAAAATAAAGATGAATACATAAAATAAACATCCCCTTAGTTGTTCCATCTTCACTTGTTGGATCATGTAGGCCTAGGAGAAAGATTTTTATATGAATCTTGCAAGACCCAAGTTAGTAAATCGGAAAAAAAAAAACAAAAAACAAATGATGATAACTATTTTTTATTATTTTTTTAATACTGCTTAACAGGAACTTCAACTTTTTTTTTTAGCATAGAAATTAGAACATGAACTTTTTTTTTAGCTGAATACCATAGAACATGAATTTCAACTGTTATCATGCCTAGCCAAAAATCAGGCTATAATTAAGAAAAAACAATGGCAGCAGTTTAAGTTATTTATTAATTTTTTGTATCCAATAACAATAAATTAGAAATTAAATTTTTTTTAAATAAAAATATAATTTTCTGTAAACCTTTTCACAAAAACATGGCAATTCACTGTTAAAATCACTTGGTACAAAAAGTTTAATAAGTAAATTGGAATCTTTTTTCATTTTTCATGAAGAAAAAAGAAAAAAGAAAAAAGAAATAATGATATTTAGCTAATGAATTAGCGCAAAAAAGCCAAACTTTGAAAATCAACAAACTGGATTGCGCCTCGGTTATGATGAGAGAAGCCCCAGCGGTGCTAAATTAGTAGTAAAGACATTGGCAGAGGTATCAAAGGATCGAGTGAATCTGTCACTCGAATTTTTTGTGTTACTTTTTTAGTAAGATTAGGGAAGTTAACAATATAGCACGTAATTTGAGTTTTTAATTTGAATTGAGATATGATTTATATAAAAATTTTTAAATCCATTTAGTTTATTAATTCGAGTTGAGATATGACTTTATGTGAAAATTTTTTATTGTAAAAAAAAAATTAGATGTGACTGTTTTTTAAAATTTTATACTGTAATAAAATTTGACTCGAATTAGTAAAATGAACGGAACTTTAATATAATAAAATTAAAATTAAAAAATTAAATTAGTAAAATTAACGAGATATTAATTTATCATGGACTATTTATGCCGGTGTTTGTTTATTGAGGAATGTTGGTTGTGTAACTTGTGTTCCTAATTATTTTCTTTATTTTCTTTAAATTAGCTAGTTTGGCTTTGCACTTCTGTTTGGGCAGCCCTTTTGTTGTTGTTCTTTCTTGTCTCTAGACTATTTTCCAAAAAAAAAAAAAAAAAAAAAAAAAAAAAACCAGATATGTTCAATCAGCCACATCAGCGGTCAGAAATTGCTCGAAATTATACATTATTTAGGAGTGCATACATGTAATTCTAGTCAGACTCTTTGGTGGGTCCCAAGCTAAACACGTAATTACTGGTCCATGATCATCTAAAAATTCTTACTTTCGTTCCCTTCTGTCGTTGGTTTTCCATCAAGGTTAGTCTAGTGTGTAGTCGCTCACACAGCAAAGGACTCGTCAAATGACTAAAAAGACCGATGAGCAGATGGGTCCCACATCAGTATCTTCTGAAAGCGATGGCTTTGTGTTCGGAGTTACGACACACCGTACGGGGCACGTGTACAGTAGAGAAGCTTAAGGTGCATGATTTGACCCATGTGCTGACACACAGGAAGCTTCCTGTCACACAAAGTTATAGATATTTAAATCAGAATAAATCAAAGAGAGAGCCGTCTTTAACGGGGCAGAAAATACCTAATCTACGGTATAACCAATGCCCAATGGTTTCTTTTCCCAACCTTTTTTTTTCTGGACAATAACTAGGAGAATAATTGATTTTTGAAAAGTCCAAAATGCCCTTTTGAAATTGTACAGATAAAATAAAAGTAAATTGCACAAATGGTTTCTAAACTTTTTAGTAAGTGACAGTTTGATCTTTAATTTTTTTTTTTTTGACAAAACGACTCGTAAACTCTTTAAAATGTGACAATTTTGTCATTTTCGTTAAATTTCGTTAAATTTTTAATAGATTTCTGCATGTGAGCATAATGTGTTTTTTTTTATTCAATTAAAAAATAAAAATGCCCTAAGGACCTTCTTATTCCTCTCTTTCCTTTCCTCTGCGCTGTACTTCCCAACTTTGAATTTCGCTTCTTCCATGAACGAGCTCTCTTAATTCGCCAAAGGACTCGAAAATGACCTCTTGGTCGTTCCAAAATTCTGTCCCTAAAAAAAAAATCAATTGCATAAACTTGGCCACATTTTGAACTCCACTATAGCTATGAGGACCAAATTGCACTAGTTGAGAATGATCAGAACCACTAATACTATAGTTATAACTGTTATTATAATTATTATATTCATTGTTGCTGTAAAAAGAGTTGATCTTCTCAAAAGTGCCCAATTGGCATTTCTCGGTTTTGACTTGAAAAGCGCTGAGATTTGCGAACCCATTTCCCAAATTTGGGTGGTAAAGGTTTAAACTTTGGAGTTCTTGAGTTGGGGGTGAAATTTGGGGTTGTCAAGAAGTGGGTTTTGGTTTTGGCTTTGTTGTTGGGTTGGGTCAGAAAGAGCTTGGAGACTATCAATGGCGGAGTCAGAATAGACTCCATTGGAGTTTGGAGAAGTTTAAAAATGCCATTATCAGCTTGGAGAATAACTTATAAAATTGAGGGAAAATTTAAACAAAATCTATGGCTGTTTTATTCAAACTTTGTCCACAACCTTATCAGTTAAAAGAAGCTGAGGAAGAAGCTGCAGGTGCCGAGGCCATCCTATGTGAGAAGCTGAGGAAGAAGAAGGCCCTTAGGGCATTTTTGTATTTTAATTGAAAAAGGAAGGCACATGATGTGATGCCCAGATTTCTCACATACTAGTTGGCAAATGCATTGCATGATTTTACATTTATATGCATATGAGTTATATGTTTCATTTGTCATTAAGGTGCATGATCAGGTTGATAATGTGCATTTTAGTTAAATGTATATATTGTATTCATAAGTTCGAGGTTTCCTTGAAGGTGAATCCGGTAAGTGGGAATGAAGGAAAAGAAGTTTAAGGATGATTTCATATAGAACCTGATAGGTAACAGAGCTCAAATATTTTAAAAGTATAAAAAATGAGTAAAAACGGTCGACTTTAGATGTAATGGGAAGGTTTAGTATGCGTTTTGTTGGGTGAATAAACCATAATATAGTAAGGGACATTTTATAATGAGTATATAAGTGGATAAGATTGATTACGAAGGGTTGACATGCATTTCACATGAATTATAAGGTGGGACTACTTTAGAAACTCTAGTTTGACACAATTTTCATCGTTTAGGCTTTCGAGCCTAGATTAGGGTTTTTGGTGGTTATTGTTGCTTTAGAAGTTCCTTAGGGCATGTTTTATAATGTATGGAAGGTCTTAGAAATATTAGTGTAAAGTTTTGATTATGAATGGTTTAAGATTTGTAGATGACATCTATTACATACAAGAAATCAATATGAGCACATACGCTTGATTTGGTAAGAAAAAAGATAGGCTATGACTTAAGGTGTACTTAGACTTTTGTATAAGTGTTTTACACTTTAAAGAAAGAAGTTAGGTGCGGGAAATTTGATACAAAGGCAGCTTAGGTGAGAGTACTTCATGGTGAGTACTTAAGGTGGTAGCTTAAGCTATCAGCCCTAAAAACTCTAAGTCCGACTCTCCAACCTCTGAAAACTCCATTTTCATTAAGGCTCAAGTGAGGATAAGAGAAATCTTTAGTGGTTTAGTAAGTTTTTGATGCTTAATCACAAGAAAACTCAAACTGGGCTAAGGTAAGCCATTGTTTCGGTGTTAGCTCTGTGTTCAAGTCTATTCAGGAAGTTTTCCCTTGAATTTTGTGATGAAAATTGAACATAATAATCTCTTATGTGTCAGGAGGATGTCCATAAAAGGGTATAATAAAATTTAATAGGAAAGTGGTGGATTGAGGTTCGTTTGTAGAAGTTGTCTAGAAACACGACTATTTCAAAACTGGTTCAAGTTTGTACATGGTTTCCTAGGCTAGAAGGGGAAACTCTACCAAAATTTTTAGAAAAAAATTTGACTTAATTTGAATAAAAAACGAGGGAGTTAGGCCATGTTTTGGTGCTATCGTACCAGACAGACGCCTAGGACCAGTGGGCGCGCACTGCACGCCACACGAGCATGCCCATGCATGCGCATGCTTGGCCAAGCCACGGCCTGACTAGGCCAAATGGCTTGCTTAATGGTTTTCAGGACCCTGTAGTCCGTTTTTGGTGCCGTTTCTTACGTCTGAGTCCTGTAAACCCCTATTTTTTTATGATTGTCACTTAAATAATTATTTAAAATATTATTTTAATTATTTAAATAATTTAAAAAAATTAGTAAAAATTAGGAAAGTGAGTTCCTTAGTACATAATTGTTAATCATTATTAGTCGGGTGATAATGTTAGTTAAAATACTCAATGTTTCAAACGAGTGGAACACCGGATTCCCTGAGAGGATACCAGAGAGCCGCAATATTAGTTCTAAGGCTTGAGGTAAGTAGAATATCACCTGTGTCACCATAAAAGTTATGCATATGCTATGTGATTCAAAGTTGTGATATGTGAGTATACGACACATGTGCTATTGATGTTAGCATAATTATGCATGCATGACATGATGTAAAGATATGTACCATCGACCATAAAATGAAAAGAATGAATATTAAAATAGAAGAGAGAGTTAAATGATGGTTTTGTAGTTTTTGACGAGTTTTGTGTCTCCAAGGATAATGTCAGACCTTTTGTGGCGTGGGAAGCTTCTCCGATGATCACAGGGAAGGAATTGTGTTTATTATGATTAGCCCCACGTGATCGCATTTTATAATATAATTTGTGATCACTAGGTCGAAGGACCTCTATCTCATTAGAGATTTACGGTGTGGTAAGCTTCCTCGATGATCACGAGGAAGAATTGGTTTTAAATGTGAAAAATGTGTTTTGTGCCACACGACGACATTCGATGTTATGTATGTTGTGGCCACAAGGTCCAGTGAGGTATCTGGAATACCACATCGTCTAAGTATTTACGCGCATAAGATAAAAGAATGAATGAGAAGTTAAAATGTATGATGTTAACAAGTCATGAGCTCATGCATATTCTAATTGTTGCTATATCATCCATTATTCTACTTATTGGGCTTTAGCTTACTTATTTTTATGGTGATGCAGATGAGGGTACATCTCAACATAAGTAATGGACTAGATGGTCCTAGGGACTAAGACATATGTATATAGACTAACTAACCTGTATTTTGGAGGCCCTCATTGTATTTAGAGATTGTGTGAGCTCGTGGGAGTATACATAGTATAAGGCTGAGCCTATTTTTGATAGATGTATTATATTGTATATTTTTGGCCAGCCTGTTGGAGTATATTACATATATTTTAATTATCTTTCCTTGTTAGGAAGTTTTAAAAGTTCAAATTTGCTAGTATTTTCATACTTAATACGTATAACATCTTAGGTTAAATTTAAGGGAAGGTTAAGAAGTAACACTGCCTAATATGACTAATTGGATAGTTTAGTGTCATATTAAGGAGGTTGTTAGAGTAATGGTATTAGAGCAAGATAAGTTTTGTAGACTGTCCATATACATTGGTCACGGGACAAGGGAACTCTATTAACCAGTAAGTTTATGTTTATAATGCACATTATTATGTATTGTTGTACATATTGTTTATATTTGTATTGACTATTTATTGTGATTGTATGTGAGAAAGGCAAATTTGAAGTGCAGGAAATCATGGTAATGACCAGATGTCAGGATGAGTATGGCGGGGAAAGTGGTACCTCAGGTGGGAGAAAAAATAGAGATACCCGTGAGTTAGATAGTAGAGATGCCAGCCTTGATAGGCTTGCTGATGCATTAAAGAGGTTTTTAGAGCAGCAGACTAAGTTACAGACTGATCACTCTGCTCCACCCCGCCATTATTTTCTGCTCCACCACCACTACCATCATCTTTAGTTCCACCACCACCACAGGCATCATCAACACCACCTCTTCCACCTCCCCTAACCACAGTGATACTAGATGTTGTTGGTGGGTGATTCCTTAAGTATAAGCCACCAGTTTTGGAAGGCACAGGTGATTCCAAGACTACAGAGAATTGGATACATACCATGGAGCGGTTATTTGACTATGCCAGGATTCCTAGTACTAATAAGGTATACTGTGCAGTTATGATGCTCAGAAAGGATGCAAGTTACTGGGGGACTCTGTTATACCCCTGTATGATATCCACACTATGCCATAGGAGATTTTTAGGGACATACTAGAAGAGAAATTTGTGACTGCTACAATTAAAGACGAGGAGAGAAAGGAGATTACAAATCTTAACAAAGTTCAATGTCAGTGACCGAATATCTGAGAAAATTTGTTGAGCTTTCACGATATGCCCCTCATCTGTGTAGTAATGAGAAGCAGAAGATTGATCAATTTTTGTATGGTTTGAATCCGATAATCCGCAAGGATGTAGAAGTGCCTGACCTGGAGAGAGCAAATTTTACTAAAGTGGCCAACAAGACATTAAGGGTTGATAAGGCAGAGAAGAAGGTGTTAGAGGCAAATAAGGAAGAAATAGAGAAACAAGATAGGTATAGAGGTAATCAAAGTAGAGGATTTCAGCCTAAGTTCCAAGAAAATAGATATAAAGGACCTCAGCAACAATAGCAGCAGCGTCAACAACAACAAAAACCTTAATGGAATCAAAGGGGTCAGAAAAGGCAGGGTAATTGGAATCAAGGGTCACATAATGAAGGAAAAATAGCTAGAGGAGCAGGACATCATACCCAGACATCATCCTCAGGAGCCTTGAGGAGTCAGTGCCCCAAGTGTGGAAAGTTTCATCCTGGAGAGTGTAGACAGGGAGTATGTTATAATTGTGGTAAGCCAGGACACTACGCTATGGAGTGTTCATCAGCTCCAGGTGATCAGCAGAAGAGACTACTTGCTAGGGTTTTTACATTTACACAGGTTGAGGTTGCAGCACATCCATCAGTTGTTAGGTGAGATACTTATTCATGGTATCATTACACGTACATTAATAGATTCAAGAGCCACTCATTCATTTGCATCTAAAGAGTATGTGGGAAGACTGGGCCAACAGACATATAAACTTGAGGTGCAATACAGTGTTACTCTTCCATCTGGGGAAATTATATAGTTAAGTCAGATGTTACGAGCTTGTCTAGTAGTGATTGATGAGTGAAAGTTGTTTGTGGATTTAGTGGTGCTAAACATAACAGATTATGAGGTGATTTTGGGGATGGACTAGTTAACAAAGTATAATGCAGGCATCAACTGTAGAAAGAAAATTGTAATGTTTAGACCTTATGAAGGAGAAGAGTTCTCATTTATGGGTATAGTGAGTAGTTTGAGGACTCATATAATCTCTGCTTTGAGGGCTAGGAGGCTACTGGATAGTGGTTGTGTGGGTTTTCTTGCTAGTGTTGTTGATACCCTAGTATAGTAGAAAGTTAAGGTAGAAGATGTTTTGGTAGTCAATGAGTTCACAGAGGTGTTTCTAGAAGATTTATCAGGGTTACCACCAAGAAGAGAGCTTGACTTTGAGATTAAGTTAGTACCTAGTACACCTCTTATTTCTAAGACACCATACAGAATGGCACCACTCGAGCTGAAAGAATTGAAGGTTCAGTTATAGGAATTATTAGACAAAGGATTCATTAGACCGAGTTTTTCTCCCTAGGGTGCTCCAGTGTTATTTGTGAAGAAGAAGGTTGGGACATTGAGGCTGTGTATTGATTACAGGGAGCTAAATAAGGTGATAGTAAAGAATAAGTACCCTTTGCCTCGGATTGATGATTTGTTTGAGCAACTACGGGGAGCCACAATGTTTTCCAAGATAGATTTACAATCTGGATATAACCAGTTGAGGATAAAGGAGGATGATGTACCAAAGACTACCTTCCGTACGAGATATGGACATTATGAGTTCTTAGTTATGCCATTTTGATTGACCAATGCTCCATCAGTGTTTATGGATCTGATGAATAGAGTATTTAAGGATTTCTTGGATAACTTTGTGATCATTTTCATTGACGACATCCTTATCTACTCTCATTCAAGGGAGAAGCATGCTGAGCATCTGAGAATAGTACTAAGAACTCTTAAGGAAAAATAATTATATGCCAAGTTTAAAAAGTGTGAGTTTTGGTTGGAAAAGGTACCATTTCTCGGGCATGTGGTCTCAAAGGATGGAATTCTAATGGATCCTAATAAGATTGAGGCAATGACAAAATGGCCCAGACCAAGTAATGCCTTAGAGATTCATAGTTTTCTTGGGTTGGCAGGGTATTACCGGAGGTTTGTTAAGGGATTTGCAAAGATTGTCAATCCTTTTACATAACTAACTAGAAAGAATGTGCAGTTTCAATGGTCTGATGCATTTGAAGCAGTTTTCTAAAATTAAAGAACAGGTTGGTGACAGTTCCAATTCTTACCATTCTTATAAGTGATAAGGGGTTTGTGGTGTATAGTGATGCCTCTAAGAACGGATTATGGTGTGTTCTGATGCAAGATGGAAAAGTCATAGTTTATGCTTCTCGTCAATTGAAGGATTATGAGAAGAACTATTTCTTTCATGATTTGGAGTTAGCGGCCATTGTATTTGCACTGAAAATATGGAGGCATTAGTTGTATGGTGAGCAATGTGAGATTTATACGGATCATAAGAGCCTGAAGTACTTTTTCACCCAGAAGGAGGTAAATATGAGGCAAAGGCGGTGGTTAAAATTGATTAAGGATTATGATTGCATCATTAACTACCATCCTGGAAAGGCTAATATGGTGGTAGATGCTTTGAGTCGTAAGTCTTCAGAGTGCATAGCGGCTATGTCACTGATTCAGATACCTTTGGCAAAAGATGTACAGAAGTTGCAATTAGAGATTGTGCCTTATGGATTGATTGAGAGATTGTCTGCAATGACACTACAACCTACATTATTGGAAAAGATTAAGCAGAATTAAAGTTCAGATCTTTATCTGTGTCGGTAAGGAAAAAGATAGAGGTAGGAGAGAGTAAGAGCTTTCAGATTACCAGTGATGGAGTACTAAGGCTTGGAACTAAGCTATGTGTTCCAAATGATAGTGAACTTATGAAGGAAATAATGGAAGAAGCTCATAACACTCCTTATTTAATACACTCCGGTACTAGCAAGATGTATAAGGATTTAAAAGTTCATTATTGGTGGCCAAAAATGAAGAAGGATGTGGTGAAATTTGTGGGAGAATGCCTCACTTGTCAGCAAGTTAAGGGTGAACACTAGAGATCAGCAGGTACATTGTAACCTCTTGAGATTTCACAGTGGAAATGGAAAGACATCGTAATGAATTTTGTGACTGGATTACCTATGACGAGGAATGGGTATGACTCGATCTGGGTAATCATTGATAGACTGACTAAGTCTGCCTATTTCCTTCCAGTTCGCACTAATTACTCCATGGATCAGTATGTACGAGTGTATGTGAGAGAGATTGTGAGACTACATGGAGTACCAATGACTATTGTTTCAGACCGAGGCTCTCAGTTTACTTCTAACTTTTGGAAAAGCTTACATAGAGCTATGGGAACTAAGTTGACTTTCAGCATTGCATTTCATCCTCAGTCAAATGGTCAGTCTGAGAGGACTATTCAGATTTTGATGGGTATATTGAGAGCATGTGTTCTAGACTTCTAGAAGTCTTAGGATGAGTACCTCTACCTTTAGCTGAGTTTGCATACAATAATAGTTATCAGATTACCATTGGTATGACACCTTATGAGGCTTTATATGGCAGGAAATACATATCCCCAGTACATTGGGATGATATGGGTGAGAGAAAGTACATTGGTCTTGATGGGTGCAGAAAACTGAAGAGGCAATTCAAAATATCCGCAAGAGAATGTTGGTCGCTCAGAGTAGACAGAAGAGCTATGCGGATGCTAAGAGAAAAGATGTGAAATTTGAGGTAGGGGACAAAGTTTTCTTAAAAGTTGCACCTATGAAAGGGGTGAGAAGATTTGGGAAGAAAGAAAAGTTAAGTCCTAGGTACATTAGTCCCTATGATGTAGTGGAAAAAATTGGAAAGGTGACATAGATTAGCTTTGCCATCATCTCTTAGTAGTATACATGACGTCTTCCATATATCCCTGTTAAGGAAATATGTTATTAGCCCCTCACATGTGCTAAAACAAGAAGATGTGGAGCTTAATGAGGACTTAACTTATGAGGAACAACCTATTCAGATCTTAGACATGAAAGAAAAAGAAATGCAAAGTAAGAAAATCTCCCTAATCAAAGTTCTATGGAAAAGTCAATCAATGGAGGAAGCAACATGGGAATTAGAAGATGAGATGAGAATTAAATATATGAACCTATTTGGTAAGTCAAATTTTGAGGATGAAATTTTTATAAGAAAGGGAGAGTTGTGATGCCCAGATTTCTCACATACTAGTTGGCCAATGCATTGCATGATTTTACATTTATATGCATATGAGTTATATGTTTGATCTGTCATCAAGGTGCATGATCAGGTTGATAATGTGCATTTTAGTTAAATGTGTATATTGTATTCATAAGTTACAAGTTTCCTTGAAGGTGAATCTGGTAAGTGGGAATGAAGGAAAAGAATTTTAAGGATGATTTCATATGAATCTTGATAGGTAACGAAGCTCAAATATTTTAAAAGTATAAAAAAATGAGTAAAAACGGTCGACTTTAAATGTAATGGGAAGGTTTAGTATTTATTTTATTGGGTGAATAGACCATAATATAGTCAGGGACATTTTATAATGAGTATATAAGTGGATAAGATTGATTACGAAGGGTTGACATGAGTTTCACATAAATTATAATGTGGAACTACTTTAGAAACCCTAGTTTGACACAATTTTAAGCGTTTGGGCTTTCGAGCCTAGATTAGGGTTTTTGGCAGTTATTGTTGCTTTAGAAGTTCATTAGGGCATGTTTTATAATGTATGGAAGGTTTTAGAAATATTAGTGTAAAGTTTTGATTATGAATGGTTTAAGATTTATATATAAGATCTACAACATACAAGAAATCAGTACGAGCACATACGCTTGATTTGGTAAGAAAAATGATAGGTTATGACTTAAGGTGTACTTGGGCTTTTGTATAAGTGTTTTACACTTTAAAGAAAGAAGTTAGTTGCTGGAAATTTGATACAAAGGCAGCTTAGGTGAGAGTACTTCATGGTGAAGTACTTAAGGTGGTTGCTAGGTTGTTTAAAAAATTTATTAAGCAAGTAGCGTAAGCTATCAGCCCTAAAAACTCTAAGTCCGACTATCTAACCTCTGAAAACTCCATTTCCATTAAGGCTCAAGTGATGATAAGAGAAATCTTTGGTGGTTTAGTAAGTTTTGGGTTGTTATTCGCAAGAAAACTCAAACTGGGCTAAGGTAAGCCATTGTTTCGGTGCTAGCTCTGTATTCAAGTCTGTTAAGGGAGTTTCCCTTTGAACTTTGTGATGAAAATTGAATAGAATGATCTCTTATGTTTCAGGAGGATCTCCATAAAAGGGTATAATAAAATTCAATAGGAAAGTGGTGGTTTGAGGTTCGTTTGTGGAAGTTATCCAGAAACAAGACTGTTTCAAAACTGGTTCAGGTTTGTACATTTACCTAGGCTAGGAAGCTTGTTTTGATCTGAATTTCTTAGGGTAGGCTCATTTATATGTTAACTAAATGCCACTAACACAGTTTTTGTAAATTCAATTTGATTTGGGAGTTATAACCTAAAACCTGAAGCTGGTCCAGTTTGTGGTATTGGATGAATTTGTGGTTTCAAGATGTTTTGTGAATTTTGGTGAATTTAAATTTGTTTAAGTTGCAAAACAAGTGTTTTTACTCTTTAGGGAGTGTTAAAATGAAGGGAAAACTCTGTCAAAATTTTTTTAAAAAAATTTAACTTAATTTGGATAAAAAATGAGGGAGTTAGGTCATATTTTGGTGTTGCCCATGCACCAAGCCACACCAGAAACACGCTTGGGCCCAGTGGGCGCGCCCTACAGGCCACACGGGCATGCCCATGCATGCGCATGAAGGCCAAGGGCGCCCAGCCAGGCACACCCTTGAGGATGCTTGGCCAAGCCACGGCCTAACTAGGCCAAATGGCATAGTTAAGGGTTTTCAGGACCCTGAAATCCGTTTTTGGTGTCGTTATTTTTTAATGATTGTCACTTAAAATAATTATTTAAAATATTATTTTAATTATTTAAATATTTAAAAAAATTAGTAAAAATTAAGAAAATGAGCTCCTTAGTACATAATTGTTAATCATTGTTAGTCGGGTGATAATATTAGTTAAAATACTCAATGGTTCAGACGAGTGGAACACCGGATTCCCTGAGAGGATACTAGAGAGCCTCAATATCAATTCTAAGGCTTGAGGTAAGTAGAATATCACATGTGTCACCATAAAAGTCATGCATATGCTATGTGATTCAAAGTTGTGATACGTGAGTATACGACACATGTGTTATTGATGTTAGCATAACCATGCATGCATGACATGATGTAAACATATGTACCATTGAACATAAAATGAAAAGAATGAATATTAAAAGAGAAGAGAGAGTTAAATGATGGTTTTGTAGTTTTTGACGGGTTTTGTATCTCCAAGGAGACTGCCGGACCTCTTGCGGCATGAGAAGCTTCTCCAATGATCACAGGGAAAGAATTATGTTTATTATGATTAGCCCCACGTGACGGCATTTTATAATATAATTTGTAATCACTAGGTCGAAGGACCTTTGTCTCATTAGAGACTTGCGGTGTGGCAAGCCTCCTCAATGATCACGAGGAAGAATTGGTTTTAAATGTGAAACATGTGTTTTGCCCCATATGACGGCATTCGATGTTATGTATGTTATGGCCAAAAGGTCCGATGAGGTACCTGGGATACCACCTCGTCTAATTAATTTCGCGCATAAGATAAAAGAATGAATGAAAAGTTAAAATGTATGATGTTAACAAGTTATGAGCTCATGCATATTCTCATTGTTGCTATATCATGCATTATTCTACTTACTGGGATTTAGCTCACTTATTTTTATGGTGATGCTGATGATGGTATATCTCAGCATTAGTTATGGACTAGATGGTTGGCTGGTGCAATCCTGAGGACTGAGACAGATGTATATGGACTAACTGAGCTGTATTTTGGAGGCCCTCGTTGTACTTAGGGATTGTGTGAGCCCATGGGGGCATACATAGTATAAGGCTGAGCCTATTTTTGATAGATGTATTATATGGTATATGTTTGGCCAGCCTGTTGGAGTATATTATATATATTTTGATTATCATTGCTTGTTAGGAAGTTTTAAAAGCTCAAATTTGCCAGTATTTTCATACTTAATGCGTATAACATGTTAAGTTAAGTTTAAGGGAAGGTTAAGAAGTAACACTACTTAATATGATTAATTGGATAATTTAGTGCCATATTAGGGGGGATGTTCCACATGATGCTCACATGTAGAAATCTGTTAAAAATTTAATGAAATTTGACGGAAATGACCAAACTGTCACCTTTTAAAGAGTTTGATGGTCATTTTGTCAAAAAAAATTAGAGACCAAACTGTCATTACTAAAGAGTTTGGAAATCATCTGTGCAATTTACCCGATAAAATAATAATAAGGAAGTTTAATAATAATAATCCTCACCACAATAGTCAATTTTAACAAGAACCAACCTCACATGATGATTAATGGGTATTCCTTTCTTTATTGATGAATCAAAGTCTATAGATGTATACTTTTAGGGTCCGTTTAGTTCGTTGATTCTGAGTTTTTAATTCGAGTTTAGATGTGACTTTATGTGAGAATTTTTTTATTATAGTAAAAAAGTTAGATGTGACTATTTCTGAGAGTTTTATACTATAGCAAAACTTGAATCGGTAAAATGAACATAGCCCAGCCAAACGAAATCACAAATCACAAAATTCCCCTTGAAGCAAATTTGCTATGATATTTTTTTTAAGCAATACTACACATTAAGACGTCCATATAACATATTAACATTTGTATGATACAGGTTCATGGTTTATTTTTATTTTCTTTAATAGTTTTACAAAATTGATCTATGTTTTTAATAAATGAGTAAATTGGACATATCATGTCCCCTGATAATGGTACCATGATGATACTTAAAAACCATGAGGCGCCCTTTTATTTTATCATTTTCCAAATGATAACGTATCAATATAATGTTACCTTAAAACATATATACCAAAATAATAACGTAAAATTTAAGAGCACACATATTTCGATAAAACTCAAGAAATATATGCTATAATGTTTTATTTTTATCCAATGCATAATAATAGTGGCGTAGGCGTACACTAGTATAATACAATAACTAATTAACTGTATGAAAAATCCTAATCGCAAGCTCTCTCTTAAGGTGCAGAATTCAAACTCTATATTTTAAATTAAAATATGTTAATATACAACTAAATTAAGGTTTCTCCATGTACTTAAATGCTTATATTCTTTAGACTCCGTTTAGTAAGAGAAATTGAGAGTAAGATGAATGGAGAGAGTTAAAGAGATAGAGATGATTGTGGTTATCCTTTATGTTGTTTGGTATGAGAGAAGGAAAGTTAAGTGGATTAATGATAGTTGTTTGTCTAATTATTATATTGCCCATTTAATTATTTAATAATAATTTCTTTTAGAGAGTAAAATAGACATTTAGCTTATAAGTTTGAGGACTTTGATGAATTCTTCCATTAAGGGAAGGATCTAATTTGTGGGCTCAAAGGGAGAGCAGATCCCTCCATCTCTCCGCTCCATCCTCTTATCCATCCAACCAAATAATGGAATTGTCCTCTCCCCCTACCTCTCTCCCTCCTACCAAACACACTCTACTCTTAGGGTCCGTTTGGTAGAAGGGATGGATTGGTGGAGGGATAGATAGGATATGAGGGAGGGAAAGTGGGAAGGGAGGGAAAGATTGAGAGTTTCCTCAAAGTTGTTTTATATGATAAGAAGGAAAGATAATGACTTTCATTTCTATTGTTTGGTATTAGAAGGAAACAAGAAGGGAAAGATTTGATTTTATTGATAAAGTTATGTATTTACCCTTATATTGAAAGTAATTATATTTACTTGAAATCTTTTATTTTTATTGTATTTAAAATTAATTTGTTTTATAATACAAATGTACACACATATATCATTCTAATTAACATAAGGTACTACACATCTATAAAGAATTTAGACCATACAAAAGAGAACAAAACAAATAGCATCAAAATAGCATCAGAAAATGAAATACAGAGTAGCATGTTCATAGCATAAGTACAAAAAATTATTCTCTTGATGCAATGTAGTCTTGCCACATGGTTTTTGCTGTATCATTTCTTAAAGCTGCTCCTTTTCTAGCATCTTCTCCATCATTTTCTTTTGTATAAATCTCCTCTATTTGTGGTTCTTGTTCTAAGAGCTCCTGATCTACTAGATTAATTAAATGCTCATCTGGATCTGCACCCATTAGATAGTTGTGCAATATAAAGCAAGATAGCACAATTGTGAGCGTTCCTACATAAAAGTGTGATTATGTTCCTCCAGATATGATAGGAAATCTTTTTTTCAGCACACCAAATGATCTATCTATGACATTCCGTAATGACGCATATCGAAGGTTAAATAATTCTTCAGGATTCTCTGGACCGCATCTAGAGTATTCTTTCAAATGATACCGAACTCCTCTATACGGTGTTATAAGTCCACTCCGTAACATGTAACCAACATCAACTAAATAATATTTCCTTACCAAAAGAAAAATAACAATTTAGTTTCAAACAAAATTGATTATATTACAAGCATCAATTTCGCAACAGCTTTACCTTCGTGAATAAGAAGCTTGTCTTCCCGCTTTAAAGCATTTTTTATAACTCTTGAATATGATGTTGTTCCTTCCCATCCAGGTAAGATGTAAGTAAATTTCATGTCAAAGTCACATGCTGCCATGACATTTTGTGTGGGATAATCTTTCCTTCCACGATATCGTGGTGCATCCTCTTCAGACACTTTCACATGAATATGTGTTCCATCAATTGCTCCTACACAATCCTAAAATAAGAATAACCTTAATTTCATATAAAGAAGCATGCATATAGACTATATATAATGTATAGTTAAAATGGTTACCTTATCTTAAAGTATGGGTAGAATCTGTTACTATTTAATATTTGTTGTGGCACCTCAACTCCATTAGGTTGTCGTAGAAATTGATCTTTTAAGGAAATAATCGCTCTTAACACCTTATGAAAATGTCTGCTTATTGTCTCTCCAGAACGGCGAAAGAAAAAAGACATGGTGCAATTTTTCACATTATGTGTGAATAGATATAGAAACTTAGCCACTTGCTCCTCTATTATGGAATGTTTATTATCCTTGAGGCGACCGGATTCCCGAAGTATATCACACAATGAAGCAAATGCAAATGGACTCATTCGTATTACACCTCGACCTTTCTCATTGGCACTAACTTGTTCCATGAGTTCGTTCCTTACATTTGCATTATGACTACTAATGTTTCTTAGGCTTTTATCAACATAATTGGAAGCATCATATAATTCCATTATATATATATAGCTTTTACCACATAACAAACAAGTTGGACAACAACCATACGTCTCTGTCTTTCCCAACTACTCATAAACCTTGTAATATTTTGTTGATATGTTTGTATAAAATTCTCTTCCAAACTTTCCTCTTCAGCCATCTATTTAGCATAATTTACTTTCAATAAAAAAAAAGTGACTGATAATAATGCAAATTACATAATACATGAGCAGGATAAGTAGCACAACACAATGCTCACACTTGTAGCATACCTAAGATAAATAATTGCACATAGACAGAATAAAAATAACACACACAAATAACCAAAATTAGAAAGTAAAATGAAACTAATTAATCAACTTCATCATTGTTTTTTTTCATCTTTCTTTAAGTTACAAAATTATCAAATCTTGGATAAATAAATGTTTTAGAAGTATCTTACCGTTGTAATAAGAAATTTCCTTCAACACTTCAGCAAGCTTCAGAGCAAACTCTAATGAACACAAACATAAACCCACAATATAAAAAATTAATGGTAACTTTGGTCTAGAAATCAAGCTAAAAAGGAAATTTTTAATTTAGTTTTTTCAAATATTATTATCGTTCTTTTTTATTATTTTAAGTAACATTATTGTTGTATAGTTAAAAAAAAAAAAGCTCCATTAGGAAATATTAATATGATTATTCTGTGCAATAGCAAAACTAGAGAACTAAAAATTAGTATAAACTTGTTCAAATTCCATCAACTTTATATGAAAACATTAGCAACTCAACTAGGAGGAAACAACATTGAACGATTATTAACCATGGAGGGGGAAAAAAGCCCTTCTTATATTTGAAAATATTGAGGGAATATTGACAGTTCATAACATCATTATATATGTCATTAGCAAATATTACTACAATAATAGAAAAAGAAGACAAAAAAGTCAAGCTGTAAAAAGATACCTTTGGATTTATCTTGGCCATTGATGGAACTCTGGATATTGGAGTTTTCTGGAAGGCAGACTTCATACGGAAGAAAGAGAAGATCTGATATAGAAGTGGGTTCTCAAAATATCTAGGAGTGTTTAGGAATTTCTTAAATTGACACATGTCAATTTAGAAATAATGGTCTTTTTTTTTTCAACCCTTTCCAATCCGCCCATTTTTAGAAGGATAAGAATTTGTGGGTCCCAAGGGATTTACAACCCCTTACTCTTTCCCCTCCTTTCCTCCTCCCCTCTTTCCATCGTACCAAACAAGGTTGAATTTCACGCTCTTAATCCATCCCTCTACCATTCCTTCTCTCATACCAAACACATCCTTACTTTGTCCTGAGTTTGCTCCCTTGAAATATGTACTTGATTCCTCAATTTGATCTTTTCAATTTTCGAAAGAGATTATAGAGTTGTCAATCTCAATCACTAGGATTTTGATAATATAATTAATAAATATACAGTAAGAAAAATTGGACTCATAACTAGTTTAAAATGCATGTATATACACCTAATACAGTGAGAGTAATACACCACATCATGCATAGTTAGACATCAGTTGGTGGATCATGTGTTGTCCAGAGCTAATAAATAATAATGATGTACAAAAGAATTAATTCCGTATATATTATGAGAGTTATATTAGATGTATCTGATAGCTTGTTCTGGTCTCATTATAGAGTGTTATTTCTTGCTTCTTTTTTGTTTTTGTTTTTTTTTTTTGTTTTTGCTTCTTTTTTGTGATCTTTTTTTGTCAAAAATATCACTAAATTATTTTTTTGTTGGAAATTCTAATTAGTGTCAAAATTTTAGTAACTAAATATAATTTGTGATTAATAATTGATATGTAGTGACAACAACTTACTAATTATTTTCTAGCTAAAGCTACAACTTCTTGTATGGATACATTTTATAAATTATAATTTATAAAAATTGCCATTTTCTTTCCATTGTTACAAAATCTTAGTTCTTCCAAGAAATAAAAGTGGTGAACATCATGAGTAATGGGATGTTAACGGGAATACCGCCTGCCATTTTTGTATTCTTCTGTATTTATTTATTTATTTATTTTGCTAATCGTGTGCTTCTGTATTTATTAAATGCATAATGGATTCCTTTATAGTTAAATTAATCAGAAAAGAAAATAGAGAGGAGAAAAAGAAAACAAAATAATATAGATAACATAAAAAGATAACAAAAATGATTATTGCTATATAGCATGTTCCAACATGTTTGTCTGACAACATGAAGAATGGAATTAAGCTTCACATGGCTGCAAGTTTACAACACAATAATATCTTCTATCTAATTATTTCACTGAAAAAAAAAAAAAAAAAAAGATCAGAAGATATACATTTTTCTATATTATCACATTGAGACGAAGAAGAGGTGTCAAGAAGATAAACAAATTGGGGAAGAATATTTGCAATAGAGATAGAAATATTACTCGAAGATCATAATTTGTTATATATCCAAAATTAATTATATAAAATGAATATACGGAGGATTTGATCCTTCCCAAATTAAATAGTTAATAGGAAGTGAAAGAATAATTAGGGTCTTTTCTGTATTGTATGGTATCCATGGTACTTTATGTCTATGATACAGAAATATATTAACATCTATATTAGTTTGTTTAATTTCATGCTTTTTATATTGGGAACTTCTCCAGTAGGTCGGCCTACCAATAAAGTCAGTTTTTGATCGTCGGATCTAATCAAAATCACATTAAATTTTTTAAGTGTGCAGAACATATATTTTTTTTATACAAATCTTACGGTTAAAAAATAAAAAACTACCAATACTTTATTTTTTTCAGCCCGAGAAACTCCCTTAAATATTTGGTTAATAAAAAAAGTCCCCATTAGTAAAAAATCTTGAAAGTAATATGTATTAGTACTAGGATTCTTATGGCGTTTTTCTTCCAGTTATCTTTCTTTTTTCTCCAATTTGTTGAGAATAGCCCATTACCTATAGGGGTGACAATTATAAATTTATAAGCAACAATTAACTATTTTTGTTAATTAACAAAATTTTTCAATAAACAGAACTATTGCTGTTTTTGGTTTAATATCTACGAGATAAACTTGCACTTTTTCATATTTTGAACACTAATATTAGTATGTTAAATATATTATCTTTCTAACCTTATCCACTAAGTCTAACATGCCAATTAACACGTCATTATATTTATTAGTGCAAATAATGTATTTATGTTTTTCCATTAAAAAATTTAATGATTTAGATCTTTATATCTTTTGAGATAAACTTGCATTTGTCTATCTTTTGAATATTAATATTAGTGTTGAATAAACTAAACTTGCATTTGTCTATCTTTTGAATATTAATATTAGTGTTGAATAAACTAATCTTTCTACCAAATTTTATTCAGTAAGTCTAACATGCCAATTAACACGTCATCATATTTATTAATGCAAATTATGTATTTCACCAAATAACACAAAAACAAGAGAGTAGCTAATCACTTTATTATTTGTTAGATAAGTTTTAATAGGGATCATTAAAATTTCCACCTCTTGGAATAGAGCAACTTTGTACCAACGTTAAAGTTCTCTTTGCTGGGAGGATTTTTTGTTTTTTGTTTTTTTTGTTTCCCTTTTTCAATACATGTTTTGTGAAAATGTATCGTATAATTTGTTTTTTGGGATCTTTTTTGGTTCGCCAACATATATATAGGTTAGGTTTTATGTCCGTCGAATCTGTATAAAATCACGTAAAAGTTAAAAAGTACGCAGATTCAACAGTTAAAAAACCTGACCTACTGATACGCCAGACATACGAGAGAATCTCCTTTGTTTTTTTGCTCTCATATATGGATCTTAAAAACTTCAAATCTTATTATTTCCTCGATGCAAATCTTAGTTTGTAACTTAAATAATACATAGTTGAGGCTAGTTGGCCATTCCACTATTTTTATTTCTTTGATTTTGTATGTAACTTAATCAAGGTTCATTTTTATGTTTGGTTGGTTTTAGGAAAAGGAATGGCCATTCAAAATGGAATGACTTTTCCATCAAATATGTGAATCATCATTCCTTGCTCATATGAGAAGAATGCCCATTCCAAACTCTTTTAATTTTTTTTTTTCATCATTACCCTTAAATATTATAATTATAAATATTATAATATTTATATTTATAATATAATTAATATTATATTATAATAATTTATAATATAATGTAATTATATCTTATAACATATATTATAATATATTATAATTATATATGTATATTATAATATATCATATTTAAAATTATAATAATATCTTATATTATGTATTATACATTGTAATTATATTTATCATTAATATAATATACAATATAATCATCATATTGTAATTAATAATTAGTATTATAATTATATTTATCATTATAATATAATAAAACATAATATAATATAGTTGTGGTATTGTAATAAATAATTATAATAATAATTGGGATAGTGGCATTTTCTATAAAATTAAATATA
>NW_010364361.1:242658-282146 GCF_000414095.1 Morus notabilis | reverse complement strand
ATACTATATTATATATTATAATTATAATATGTTATATTATATTATATTATATTATATTATATTATTACATTTTATATTTATATTATATTTCTAATAATATAATATAGTATAGTTGTAACATTATAATATAAAATAATCACAATATTATTATTTTATTATATTATATATCATTTTATATTATATATTATGATTGCATTATAATAATAATTAATTATATAACTATAATTATAATTATATATATTATATCCTTTTAATTTTATATATATAATATTAGTTATTAAATTATTATATTAATATATATGATATTAGTTATATTAGCATGAGAGATAATTTTGTCAATATGAATATATTCATATCTCATTTCATTATATTTGTAAAAGTATAACCAAATAAATGAATTATTTTTTCTTTCCATTCTATTTCATTGCCATTTACATTTCTATTTCCATTATTATTTCTCAACAGTAACCAAACGCACCTTAAAATTATATATCCGCCCACTCGCCTAACTTATTATACCGACTCCGCCCGTAACAAAAACTCAATATTACAGACGCATAAAAAGACGCACTAATATTTGTGTTGCCTTTTCTACAGATTGAATCAAGTGGGCTTGTGACTCACAATGTTGCTATATAGCTTTTCAGGTTCAAAGTTCAAAACAGGTTCATGCATAAATGTACAACTTTTCAATAAATGTTTAGGATCATATTTTGAGTAAAATAACTGAATAGAATAAAAAAATTAAATTTTCTAATAAACGATAAAAAATATTAGAAGAAAATTTGTAAAGTCTCATCAAAGTTCTGTTTTAATTACTTCAAAAGAATTTTTTTAAGAAGTTAATTTTGCAGATTTCATCTGATTTTTTTTTTATTTTAAAAAAAAGTCAAAATTCTTTTGGAAGATCGTAAACACGTCTAAAAGCTGTTTAGGACCCATTTGAGAGTTTTTTCTTTGAAAAAAGTGTTGAACTTACCTGCATAGTACTTGGGTCTAATTTTTACTCTTTACTATTAATTAATTAATATAGTTATTTAATTAAAAAATATTAATCAAGAATAAGGAATAAAAATGTAAACTCATGCACTCTAATAAGTATTTATCTCATTTTTCCTTTTTCTTTTAATCTATAAAAGAATGTAAGTAAAAGCTGTGACTTTTCAGTAAGTGTTTACAACCATATTTTTAAAAAACTTATGGGATATTTGTTTTAAGGGTGTATCTCTGGTTCTGAATCATAATTCTTGGCTCTATACAGGCCGTGTTTAGAATTGATCGCGTTTTTATTTTTCACACTTTTCGAGAAAAAAAATTGAAAACGTTTTTAAAACTGCGTTTGACACAATAAAGACAAAAAATGAAAATGAAAATGATTTTTTGGTTTAGTGTAAAATGAATGAGAAGTGAAAAATTACTTTAAGTCATTTTTTGTTTTCGTTTTCCCATCTCTCGAGCATAGAGAGAGAAAGAGAGACATTAATGGGTTTTTTTACACTAAAAACAACCTCTTGATAAAACTACTAAACGCATTTTCAAAAATGATTTCTGCCTGAGATTGAAAACGTTTTCATTTTCATTTTCATACAAAAAATAAAATCATTTTAGAACGAGTTTCAAATGCTTTGACAGTATTTTTCTCTCACAAAAAATTTAAATTTCAAAAATCAAAATCATGAATCATGATTTTGAATCCATAAACCAAACGTCCCATTAATGTGTCCAAATAATTTTAAAATTTTTAATAAGTAATGAAAGTTTTGGAATGAAGTTTATAATACCTTAATAAAACTCTCGTACAAGTTTTAAAGTCTATCAAAAAATATTTATTTAAAAGCCTCATTTTATGGCTTTGACTAAAAACTATTCTAAAAAGCCGAAACATTTTTGACATATCAAGTAAACACTTACAAAAGTAATTTTTAGACCCAGAAAGCCAAAAACGGTTTCTAAAAAGCTCTGTCAAACATGCCCTTAATCTAGTAAGGCCAAAGTAACTTTTGAGATTAAAGTCACGTTTATTTCACCGATTTGAATTTTGTTACAGTAAAAAGTTCTCAGAAACTGTCACATTTAACTTTTTTACTATAATAAAAAATTATCACATAAAATTATATTTCAACTCAAATTAATAAAGAGCATTCTTTGATAAGAGAAAAAAATGAAATGAGGGAAAATAAAGGAGGGAGAGCCCCAATCCATTGTTTGGTTGGAGGGAGACGATGAGGAAAAAGAGAGGCGGAAGGAGAGCCCAATGCCACGTGGAGAGAACTGATTGCCAGGTGAAAAGCATGAGCAGGTTGATGTCACCCACCTTTTGCTAACTAAAGGGCCATTGATAGCGCCTGGGTTGCATCATGGTCCATGGCAGTCCACACCTGCCCACGAGGCCACGAAGCATATGGGCACCAATGGATACCATTGTTTTCTCTTAAAGAAATATGTTGCCTTTTTCCTTTAGGTTTATAATAAGGAGAGGACACGATAAAGATCAAAGTACTTGGTACATTAGTTGTGCTCTGATATGATTTTCAAGCAATCACACTCTCTTAAGGTAGATACGTCTGGATTTAGAGCCTACACATTATTTATGTATTAATACATGTACTGTAATTATATGTAATAAGTTTTATAAAAAATTAGGAGCTTTCTCTAGTAGTCCCTATAAAATTAGACTACAAGTAATTTTTTACTTTTCAGTTGTTAAATATGTATTAAAATTTATCTGTTTTACGTACTTTTTCAATTTGACGTGATTTTAATCAAATTTAACGGTTAAAAATTAATACTATCGATTGAACGGACTCTCAGAGAAACTCTCAAAAAGAATTAATGTATAATAAAGTTATTGACACCGTCCCTGAATTATGAGCACTGTCTATTTCATCCCTGATCATTTTTCTTAATAGATTAATCTCTAAACTTTGAGTTTTTGATAGTTTAAGTCCTTATATAAAAATTGATGAGGGATCATTTGAAATTTAAAAGAGATAGTTTTAGTCCCTGATATTGCATCCATGTCGCATATAGTAACTCAAAGTTTTAGAGAAATAATTATATTAAATACAAAATGTTCTAGTTTATAAGGTTTTTCAACAACCGTGAAAGGATATATTGTATTTGATGTATTATTTCTATAAAATTTTTGGTTAAAATGCAACTGGAAGGTGATTATTTATGTTAAATTTTAAGAATCTTTCGTTAAATTCAATGTCAAGAATTAACACCATCTACAAAGAAAAAAAATTTAATGCTCATAATTTAAAGACTAAGGACATGTTCATTTGATCGTATTAAAATACCATATTGTATAATAATACAATAATATAATGTTTAGTGTGATCATCGTATTGTATAAACTAATAAGGATGGTTAATTAATATGGTCTATGTTGTCTTATTAAATACATCTCATTTCTAGCGTATTGTATTGTATTATTTTATAGTGGATCAATAATTCATGTATGAATTGTGTACGACTAAATGTCAAGGTCATGCCGGAGCCTATAATTGTTGAAAAATTTGAGGCGCATAATGTAAATTTTATATTTATTAAAAATTACATTTTAGGGGGCATAATGCAAATTTTATATTTATTAAAAATTAAATTTTGACCCTAAAACTTTAATAAAATTACATTTTGACCCCAAAACTTTTTTTAAAATTATACTTTGACCCCAAGTTTTTATAAAATTTCATTTTGATCTCAAAACTTTTAAAAATTATATTTTGACCCTAATTTAAAAAAAATTGCATTTTGACCCCCAAATTGTTAAAATTTTACATTTTAACTCATTCTATAATATGTCATGACACCAAATACCGTATTGTATTATGATAATACAACACAATATAATACACTTTATATAATACAATACAATATAAGCTACTAAATATAGCCTAATAATACTAAAAACCCTCTATAATACGATAGTAATTTGTAGTAGTTCAAAAACAATCATAATGATTATTATTGTTACGGGCAGGAGGAATAGAAAAGTGCTCATTACATAGTCTTGTTTGGTATGTCATCATAAGAAAATATTGTATTGTACAGTATAGAGTTGATTTTTTTTTTCGGATAAAATAGTTTGTTGAGAAATGGGTTATTTTATTTAATGTTGTTATTGAAGACTTCCAAATCAGAACTTCTTTAAGTTTCCCTTTTCTTTCCTTTGAAAAGTAGAATGGCACCTTATGACATCCAAGAATAGGGTTGGCAATGGAAATTGGAAATAAATAAATTATTTATATACACATATATTATTTCCTTTATAAAATTATTGTTAAATTTTTCCCCTCAAAATCTGGGAATTCTTTATTATTTATTTTTCGGTGAGTGGTTGGTTCAATGGTTTATGACATCCAAAATGTTAGGGTAGGCAATGAGGTCTGTAGTGGATTATGCTCCACCAATAATATTTTTTATAAATTAGCTTTTTACATCACATAACACGGCAAACTTGCCATAGCGTCCTATTCGGCTGTTTATATATTTATGAAATTGAGTATGCAATTTTTGTGGCATGTCGTGTTAAGCAGATATGTCACGCCAATAAAACAATTCAATGATAGAAATTAGGAGTAAAATAAATAATTTTCATATAATTGCTTATTTAGGTAATCCTTGCCTATTATATAGTATTTGTTCGTAGACGTAGTATTGATTAAGGGTCTGCTCACTTACGGATTCATCAGGTTTTGAATTCAAAAACAAATTTGAAACTTTGAATCAGTATTTGGTTCATTTTTTTTCTAAACTTGAATTGTGGGCTTAGAACTCAAATGTGTTTAGAACCCTTTTAAAATTTCTAGACTCTATTTTATCCGATAAGACTTGTCAAAGAAAATTATTTTTTTTAGGCCTCGTTCATTTTATCTATTTGAGTTTTTAATTTTAAATTTTTAAAGTTAAAAACACTCAAAAAATGTCATATCTAATTTTTTTTATTACAGTTAAAAATTTTAAAAAAATACCACATCTTAATTCAAATTAAAAATTTAAATCTACAAAGCTAACGAGACATTAGTTTCTTAATAGCTAAGAATGCATGCCTTAAAGTACTGAAACACACCTATAGTTTCTTAACAGCTAAGAATGCATGCCTTAAAGTACTGAATCACACTGCGCGTAAATTAGTCAATTTCCAATTAATAATAATAATACTCATATAGAAGGTCACACTTAGTTCGATTTCTTATTTAATTTTTTTTTATATATAAAGTATGTTTCCAAATTTTAAGAGCATCTCTAATACAATACTATTTGTTATAAATTTAATATTTGAGTATAAAAAATACTCTCCAATATAATATTATTTGTTATACTAAATTTATGGATATACTTTGTAATAAATATTCTACCAATTGTACTTTATCTTCTCATTAAGGGACTTTCTCTGATGTTTTATCTTTTTTAAAAATACTGGTGTTTTTTGTTTATCAGCCGTCAAATCTTTATTAAATCTGGTCAAAAGTCAAATCAGATTAAAAAAATAATACAAATCTGACGGTTGATAAACATGGAGCGTTGGTGTTTCTTCAAAAGAAGAAACACCAGAGAAATTCACTCTCATTTAATCATTACAACTTTTTTGTTTTTAAATTATTTTAAAATTAAAAATGTACTTTTACAAGTTTTAAAGCTTAATGACCATAGGAAAAATAGTAAATTTAGCATCTAAAATAGCATTATACATTGGATTACAAATAAAAATAATATGCATATTATACTTTTTAATGTCAAAAATACAATTAGTATTAGCATTTGTATTGAAAATGATCTAACCAACCTTTTTTCTAACAAAAAGAGATAACACATTTTTTAGGAAAAAATATATTCTAAATTAAGGCGATATAAACCCCAATCCCAACCTGTAAGGTCTTAAACTATAAGAAAATTATAACTCGAATGAAATGCTTAAATAATTCGAGTTTTTCTACAGTAAAATGCTCTCACAAACAATTACATCTAACTTTTTTCCTACAGTAAAAAACTCTCACATAAAATCACATCTCAACTCAAATTAAAAACTCGAATCAACGAACTAAACGGGCCCAGCATGTATCGAGTCTCGAAACCGGATGACTATAGATACACTAGAGATCAAGTACATATATTGCTTTTAACATATCCTTTACCATCGATGAAAGTATCTGATCAAGCAAAATGGAGAGATAATCTGTAGCATTAAAGCCACACAAGACGACACAAATCTAGCATAATGAAGACACAACCAAACACAAAAAACAAGATAAACACACCAAAACATTTAGCGTAAAATTCCCTAAAAAAATATTTGGTGTAAAAATCTACGTTATTACATACCTAAATACATTAGAAAACAAAATGAAGACGCTAAGCAGCGCTGTCAAAGCCTTTGATAATGAAACTACTAACAAAAGGACATCCAAGTAAAGAAGATGATTTTGAGAGATGTAACGATGATGAAGCGCCGCATAACAGCGGTGAATGAACCACGCGCCGTTACCGCCGTCACCACACAGATCAAAACCTTGAAAGTTGCTTGGCCCTCAAAAAGCAATCACACCAAGAACAACAAACCACAACGAAAGGCCATCATACACCTAAGACACCTTATTACACTAGAACTAATACCTAATTTTTTTAGAGCAATAATTCACATGATGAAAAAAATTACTCATTTGTCAAGATTATGTGTAATCTGTAAAACTTATAGTACAGTTTTTTCTAAACATTTTACTCCTTATAAGTTACATTTTAATTTTATAATGTGGTATAAACCTGTTTTTTTTTTTTTTTTTCATAATCTGTATTATTTTCCATATTTTAAACTCCCACTTCAATCAGTTATAAATTTGCTTTTACAAAATCCTTTATTTTTATTGGACATATAAGAACCATTTAAGCCATTTCTTAAATTATTAGCAAATCCATATTATAAATCCGTGGTACTTGGAGTAAAAGACCAAGTGGTGTTATATGGTTGAAACTCAGAAAGTGACACAGATGAAACATTCAAATAATATGTAATTGTCAATATTATTGCTTTGGGCTCTTTCGGAGGGGACCCCTCAATTAAAGCATTTCTCAATATTACGACCATAAGTAGTGTTTCAGTATAAAATAATTGATGCTTAGTAATTGGACAGCACAAATAATTTTATAAGCTTTTCAGTTTCAACCCTGTTTGATGTTGAATTAATAAAATAAAACCATTTTCTAGATCCCTTTACCTTTAAAAATTTTAAATATGATGCAAATTAGTGAGCTTTAGACGTAATTATTCCTGTCTATATATATGAGCATTTTTATATTAACCCAATAAAATATTAGCTTTTTCTAATTAATTATATAGGGTCATTTCTCTTTCAAACCTTCTATAGAATTCTGGATCTTTCACTATAATATATCTTTTTTTTTTAGAAACTATAATATATCTTTTGGTTCTTAGGGGTTTGACTTTTTTTTAAGGTGTAAGGTTTATAGGTTCCATTTTATTTAAGAAAATAAATTATTATAAGGACCTATTTAATTCGTTGATTTAAGTTTTTAATTTAAGTTGAGATGTGACTTTATGTGAGAGTTTTTTACTGTAGTAAAAAAATTAAATGTGTCTGTTTCTGAGAATTTTTTACTATAGTAAAATTCTAATCGGTAAAATGAACGGGACTTAAAATTTAAACCCTGGTGGACACACACTCAACTACTTGGGCTAGGCATTAGCACGTTGGCCTTTGCCAAAGCCATCGTTCCCCTAATTTCTTTACAGGAAAAGAAAAAAAAAAAAAAAAACAGTGCTTATTGGTGACAAAACAGTTTATATTTTTAATCATTTTCGATGAATGTCAAAATTCGTGGCCTTACATAGAGCATATCACGTTTTATTAGCACCAAAGCAATGAGGGGAAAAGAAAAGTAACAAATTGTGAAAAAATAATTACATCATGAAATTAAAATATAATTACAAAATAAGTAATTTTAGTTATAGAAAATCTATATTTAATGCATACGCATGCATGATTATTATGATAAAATTGTTTCATGTATCACCGTTATAAAAGAGGGAAAAAAATTGTGATCCTAAGCTAATTAACCCAACTTCTCATTCTATATTAGCCAAAGAAATTATGCTTTAATTTAACAAAGTTGATGACAATTGCCATCAAGCATTAATAACTTACTCATTCTTCTTCTTCTTCTCCTCTCTCTCTCTCTCTCTCGCTCTCTCTCTCTCTCTCTATGTGTGTGTGTATATATATGTGTGTATATAAGGATAACGGATCGAATTTCTTTCACCGCCATTCCGGAGATACTGTGAGGAAGATGCACATTCAGGTTAAATGGCTAAATATATGTGTGTGTGTGTATATATGTGTGTATATATATATATATATGTATTTATATAAAACGCCGGCAAAATGTATAAACATGCTTTATAGTTGATTTTGTTTTAATAATTAGATTTATGATTGACAGCATATATAAAAAGTAAAAACAGATTAAAAACAAGGGAAACGTTTTATAATCTCCATAAATATTTGCTACTAGTAGTAAATCTCAGCAGAACCTTGGTCCACAAAATAATAATAATAATAATAAAATCACCAGAACATCAAAGTAAAGTCATGCTTTATGCCATGTTTGGTAGGATAGATAGAAAATAGGAAGAAAATAGAAGTAAAATACTTAAGTGAAAAAAGTAAAATGCTTTTCTCTCATATTGTTTGGTAGAAGAGAAAGAAAAGTGAAAAGAAAAATGTCAAATTTAAGACATTTTACAATAATATCCCAATATAAATAAAAATATGATGAATGGTGAACGTTAAAATTGTTATTTTATATCTCATTTTTTTGTCAAATTTTTTCTTCCTTTTTTCTTTCCAAAGTTGGAAGGATTAAATATTGATGGGCCTCATAAATTTTTATTTTCTTTCATTCCTCATTTCCTCTCTATTAAACAACTTAAAATTTCATTTTTCTTTATAAAATCCTTTCTCTATTTTCTTTCCTCTCTTTTCCACCCTACCAAATACACTGTTAATGTATAAACAGTTGCTAAGCTCTGGAATAAGTTCAAAATGATAAAGACAAGATTAAGTTAACCACCCACTAAGCCTAAATGCTTGGTGATTGAGTCAGATGAAAAGGGACCTTTTCTAATATATATATATATATATGTATGTATGTGTATATATATCATCAATAAAACTATGAATATCAAGAACCAGATTATGCCAAAACAAACAAGAAATTATGGTGGGCTCTGATCGGGATTTGCAACTGATAAAACACATATATAATGGGGCCAAAAGAATAAATTAGGCATTTGTAGTTACCTTTCATCATAAAGAAAAATAATCTTCTCTGACTTTAGAACGAAAAGCACTAAACTACGGTAATTAATCAGTTTCTCTTTGACAATCTCACTTGAAGTACTTTTAGAGAAAAGAAAAATAGAAAGAAATAAAGCAAGCAACACAATGCAACGTAATTCACAGGCCCCGTTCATTTTACCGATTCGAGTTTAGAATTCGAGTTTTATTACAGTAAAAAGCTCTCACATAAAGTCACATCTCAACTCGAATTAAAAACTCGAATCAACGAACTAAACGAGCCCACAGTGTTACTATAAGATAAGAGTGTCTTGTGGAAAAGACTATTTTGTTCCGTCAGATCATTAGATTAATTTTTTAACAGTTTAATTATGTACGGTACGTTATAAATTTTTAATGTGAACATATACATATCTAAACATTATAAATTAATTTAACAATTGCAAATAATAATGATTAAATTAATAGAACAAAATAACTTTCTCCATTATAAAGATTCAATATAAGATAACCAAAAGAGAAAAAGTTATTTGGGAGTAAGAGGATAAAAGAAATTTTGTGATGGGAAATCTTCGGTTAGAGTCTTAGAGATATGTATGGATAGATTCCACTGCCCTTAGCCTTTTTAAGCCCATGATTTTAAGGTTTTTTTTTTTTTTTTTTTTTTCATAACGCAACCAAATAGTGATGTTGGTTTGATGGCGACGTTGATGATGACCATGTTAATAAATATCAAGATTATTAGTCAAAGTTTAGCTTGAGCTTTCCTAAATACTAATAATAATAATAACTAAAAAGAAGAAATTTTAGTAAATGATCTGCTTTTCTTTCCTTATTCAATAAATAACTTCAATTATTGATATGAAAAAAATGACCAACCATAAAAAAAAAAGACCAAGTATTAGTCAGTAAATATGAAACTTCCTAATTAATTAGCCGGTACTATTATATTACTAAATAAATATAAGATTTGATTAGCAAAAGAAGTAAATATGAGATTTATAAAGTAAATATGAGATTTGTAAATTAATTTTAGTTTGTAGATAGGAGACTTACTAAATTGATCAGTCATTCTCTTCTTAAATTATCATCAAATAGGTCGAGTGTTTTTTTTCCCTGAAGTTTAGTTATTCATCTGTATTACTTTTTTTTTTTTTTTTTTTTTTTTTTTTTTTTTTTTTTTTTTTTTTGTAAATTAACCATAAAATTTTCTTTAGAAGTTTATATTCGAATATCAATTTTTCTAATTCACCACATCCAGTTAGTGTTAAAGAAAAAATAGAGAATTTACTCTTGAGAGTGCAGAATTTGGACGTTATCCCTTACTCTTGATAAATACCATTTTATTAGTATAATTATTTGATTAAAAATATTATGAATCAAGAGTAAAATGTAAAATTTACTCTTGAGAGTGGACCTTTACCCCTTATTCTTGATAAATGCTCTTTTATTAGTGTAATTATTTAATTAAAATGGTTATAAATTAAAAGTAAAAGACAAAAATTTTAAGGGAAAAAGAGGGAAATAGGCCAAGACTTGAGATGAATTAAAATTAATAGGTCAATAGTTTACATAAGTTAATAAATAGGCCAAATTACTATTTTCGTCCATAACTTGTCTGGTTATGAACCATAACTTGATAAGTTATTGTCCATAACTTATCTGGTTATGAACCATAACTTGACAAGTTTGTCAATAACTTATCTGGTTATAAACTATAACTTGACAAGTTTGTCTATAACTTATCTGGTTATGAACCATAACTTAACAAGTTATGGCATATTAATTTCTATAACTAAAAATTAACCTATATACTTTATTAAGCTTTTGATATTTGGCATATTTTCTACCATTTCCGAAATTTTTTAATCACACACTTTTAAAGACATTTATCAAAGATTACTCTCGCTAAATATAACACTTGAGCCAGTCGGCCTGGGTTGAGACAGGAGATGTTCATCTCCAAAACGGGGCCTAGATTCTGGGCTTGGACCATATAGCCCAAAGAAACCCAATAGTACCGGTCCACGTTCTAATTTGTTTAATTGTAAAAAACCAATAGAAATAATTACATAAAATACCTACTTTCTACTTCTAGGAATTATTCATCCAATAAACTTTTCTTAAAAAGTCAAAACTAGTTTCAACCCTTGACAATTGAGATCTAATTTATGGTGCTTCTATAATCTAGGCATCACCGAAAGGCACCATCTAGTCTAGGATAAGATGGGGGAAAAAAAAAAAAAAAAAAGGAAAGCCATGATTAGCGTAATTGGGCCTTCTTCTGTTCAAACTTTATTTGATGTCTGGTCACTTTGATAAGATTAGAACGTCTTTGTCTAGGTCAACAATTCCTCAAGCTCCACAACACAGCCAAAAATTGCATGAAATCAAATCCACCATCGGAAGGAAAAGTGAAACCAAACATTAATGCGGTTATGGTATTATGCATTGTGAAATGACTTGTGCTTGGACTAACTGGTTGAGGAAGGCAGAGCTAAAAATAAAAAATAAAAAAAAAATATCTCAAAAAATAAACGCAGGTGAGCTTGCAGAGATAAGTTCTAGGTTATTTTTTCAAAGAAGAGATTCTAAGTACGCATAACAAAAAAAAATATATCAGTAAGATGCTTTTCCGCGATAACATTTTTTATCATGTTTCTCTAAATTATCATATTCTAATCAATTTAACATGACATTGATTTGATCTAAGAAAGTGTTTTGACACTTAAAACTGTATGCTACTAGAGCTGTGAGTTTGAACTAGACAAAACGAGCTAACCCGAGGCTCATCACTGTTAGTTCAGATCAGGCCGGGCTAAAATTTCGATCCCAAAAGTTTATTTGGGCAAGGCCAACCCGATCCAAATGCTCTCTTTAAATTTTTTTTTTTTTGAAAATATCTTATAAAATTTCAGGTCAATTCTAAACTTTTCGGGCTTTAAAGCCGGACTGGGCCATTCTTTTCTCATTTAGGACCGGGCCGACCCAAAATTTTCACGGGCTGTCAGAGCTGAGCCGGTGGCCCAATATTTCACCTCTATGTACTAGAAATAAGGTATTTTTACTCTGCTATAGAATTGTCCCATTTTTTATTATCAAGCACATATATATTAGTAAAGACGGAAAAATACAATTGTTTAAAAAAAAAACATCCACGTATTGTATTGTAACGTATAGGGTGTAAAATCAGCTCTTGGGTTGAGCGGTTGACTTTAAACTAAAGGGACCATTATATATCAGATTGATGTTTGCCTCTTTACTTTCTGAAACCTACCTAATGCCTCCTCTTTTATATCGTGGAAAGCTCTCACACGCGCTTCATAAAAAAAAATTATATAAATATATATATATATATATTTCATTTTATTGTATACTTGTTACAAAGTATAATTGAAAAAAACATACCTTCCTTCCTAATTTACTACTATATTTAGAAATAAAATCCATGATAACTTCACCATCAAAACGTCCTTGTCCCATGGGTAATAGACTAGAAAACAACATTAGTTTCACAAAAGAGTCCATAGGTAATTTAGAATCTCTAAAATTGAACGAGAAACAAAGTCAAGCGTAGCAAGGATAGCTAGGGGTAGATTTTCTCTTTCCTAGTTCCTCTAACTATTATTACCTTTTTTTTTGTTAGGGAAAGTGTCTAATTATATGGATCCTGCTAAATTCGCAATCTTAATCTTACACAAACATGTTAATGGGTAGAAAAAGAAAAACACTCCGATCCTAGTAAAAATTCTAAGACTAGTAAAATTCTTGATCAGTACCTCGCTAAGCATAAAGTCATCCTTGGACGTTATCGCATGGTATGAATTGACTTAATGGGACAAAACTGCATATCACATTTTCACAGAACAAAATATTGTTGATTTACCTTATTACCTAACCAAGTTTTAACTCGGTTAATAAGAGAACCACGTATCTCAAAGCACAAATAACGATTCAGCCCAACCCCCCCGCCAAAAAAAAAGAAAAAGGAAAGAGAATCTGATGGGCACTCTTACAAAAGTTGATTCTAAAATCTGCCATTTCAAGTCTGCTAAAATCATCTCACATTGGCTTGTTGCGCAGCAGAAGATTCTGAGTCCTTATTGCTGACTTCTGTGTCTATATTATGCACTTTTGCATTTTTTGCGGCCTCGGCTCTTTCGAGCAAAGCCTGTTCTTGCATTGCTGCCATCATTTGCCTCATCGTCTTCTCCTCCCCTTCAAGCTGCACTTTCATTATACTCTCAGCCTCTTTATCTAGGGGCGTAAAGTACTCTTCAATAGCAGCTTCCTACGAATAATAGTGGTTGAGCCGATCAATTATTCCCATTACCGAGAGAAATATCCGACTAGAATCAAGCTTAAAGGGGTTATGGGCATCGGCCATGATAACATAAGTTATCCAATCTTGTTAACCGTTGAGCTTCTATTATAATATTAATCATCTCTGAATGAATGACACTAGCATGCTTAGATCACTAGCATGCTTAGATAAGATCATGCATGATGTGGTGAGAGTGTGATCGTGATTCAAAGATTAGCACCGTATATAAACCTTCAGACTCAATTTTTTTTGGCCATCAAAAGGCCTCAAGAAACAAGATCCTAAGTTATTTAAATTTAAAAGTCCACTTCTGTTCCTTGTCCTCACTCAGTATTGAAAAAGAAGATTTGATTAAATAAAAGTTAGCGAGACGGTGCACCCCAACAATATGATCAATTTAAAGCCCTATCAAAAACCAGTGCCACAGAAATTTGCAACCTACCGTTTCTTCTAGCTTCTTGTTTAAAGTTTGCATCTCTTCAACCATACGCCGAACCTCTCCTAGAATAGCCTGCTCGGGGATCCTTCTTATAGCTGCCTTCCTTTCTTCTGCCTGGAGAGAGAGTAAGAGGGAGAAAGACATGATTTCAAGCGCATTGACAACCGCCATCTTGACGTCAAAATCAGGCCTAAAATAAGAATAGAGAAAGCTAAAACAGAATAAGATGAAGAAAGTTGAACTGAAGCATGGTTCCATTTTCTAAGAGACATCTGATAGTTAGTTAGTTAGTTATCAGTTAGTTAGTTAGGTGATTGATTAGTTGTTGCTACTTTAGTATTCTCTTAAGTATTTAGTTATCAGTTTGTAAGAAGGGTTAGTGGTATAAAAGGGAGAGGCTAGTAGTCTATAGGGATTATGGACTCATTTGTGAGTTTGGGGGTAACCCTGGGGTAGAGCTAGCAGATCTCTCAAACGTCCGCGAATCTATCCTCCCACTGAAACCAATCTAGTACCTCATCTTCCATGAATTCCTTTGCAAACCAGACCTTTCCACGTTCCGAAAATCAATTTTTCAGACAATATTCTTCCACTTTTACGATCCAGGAATCCGGATCTTCTCCTGAGAACATCGGCATTTCTAATCGCTGCTAACGTCCACACGTTCCAACCATTTCTATGCCCAAGAAAGTACTGCTCTATACCAATTTGATAAGAACCGGACTTGAATTGAGGAATTGAACAGAAAAGTAATTGAAAGAGAATACAAGATAGATTCGCAGCCGTTCGAGAGGTCTGCTAGCTCTCCCCAAGGGTTACCCCCAAACTCACAAATCAGTCCATAATCCCTATTGACTACTAGCCTCTCCCTTTTATACCACTAACCCTTCTCACAAACTGATAATTAAATACTTAAGAGAATACTAAAGTAGCAACAACTAATCAATCACCTAACTAACTAACTTCTAGGAGCCTATCAACATCACACTTTAACAAGCTTTCGTTGCAAAGAAGCTTGTCTATCAAAGCTTGTATCTCTTGCATTCGAACAGAACAATCATCTTGTTGATTGAAGCGAAACTAACCTATGACAAGTAATGTGAAGTTTATAAGATAGGCATAGAAGAATCAAATACAATTGACATCATCATTTTGCTTCCTTAATTTTCTTACAAAGATGAAATGAACTTTTACATATACACCCGCGCTGAATAACAACCAGTTATTAACTGCAAATCTGATCAAGTATCAGTCCCCCCGATA
Organism: Morus notabilis; assembly: GCF_000414095.1. Lineage (NCBI taxonomy): Eukaryota > Viridiplantae > Streptophyta > Magnoliopsida > Rosales > Moraceae > Morus > Morus notabilis. Next base: position 266,803 of record NW_010364361.1, on the reverse strand, counting down.
TAATGCTAGTCTTTTTCAATATTTTATACACTCTGACAGATACATAAGATTATGCTCCCACATTACTGTATGGGAATCATCAATTGATTACAACAGACGATTAAACACTATTCAGAACATACAACAAACGCACACAGGTTAAATGTCTTCATACAGTACCTAATGATGCAATTTGCAAAGCAATGAGAAAGGCTCTGCATACAGTATTTCAAACAAAAACAAGATCATAACTCCCAGTCTAGCGGTTAGGATGCCGCTCTTGAGGACTGATTCAAGGTTCGATACTCTAGAGTGGAGCCCCACTTTGAGGTCCCTGCTTGACTGTCTGATGCTATATTTGTAGTGGGGGGAGTGAAATTGAACCCATCCTTTGAGTATAACTGGGTAAGGTCATTTTTATTCTATTGGTGAATCCCGAAATTTCTGCTATAGACCAGGCCGACGCAAATGCGATAGACACCAATGATATTTCCTTTTACTATTAGCAAAAGAAATTCATTCTAATAATGATCTCTGACATTACATTCATCATTTCCAATTTTCCATCACATAAAATGGCAAACCTAGTACCTAAAAGTTTCTGGCACTTATAAAGCAAAATCAACAAGAACATTCCAAACACATTTTTGACAATATAATCCTACAAATGAGAAGATTAAGAATAAGACGGAAGCTGAACCTGTTTAATCCGCCTCTCCATCTCCAATCTAAGCGATCGGATCCTCCGTTCTTCGTACCCAGAAAGAACCCTAACGTAAAACAAGGCTCTTCTTCCAAATTCCCGTAACTTATCCATTCTACCACTTTCCAATTTCCTGCAAAACAATCACACCGCACTTCAACTCATCAGCCACACAAGACCCACATATCGCTCCCAATATCAAGCGTTTGGCCAACGAGAAAGTACCGAAAAAGAAATATTTTCCGAGAAAACAAAAGTCCGAGGAAAGAATTGTTCACAACAGAAGCCACTGTAACTTAATTAAGTTCGCCATAGCTCATACTTAGAAAGCTAAGTTTTGCAAATCAATGGAAGAACAAGAAGGAGAAATATAAGAGCATCCAAAAGGATGATTTATAAGTCTCAATACAAATACCTTCGCCGACGATGGGGAGCTTCGACGGGACGTGAAATCCGGTCGTCTAGGGTTTCTCTGAGCTTGCGATGACAAGAGACGGCGTCGTTTTGCGTCTCTCTCCTTCTCTTCTCTCTCTCCGAGAAGAGAGAGCTAGGCGAAGAGTGACTGGCGTTAAGGAAATTGGCTTGAATAATTGATAAATAAAACTAAAAATTTGAGAGCTAGGGAGACCTGGGAGAGATGAAAGAAATGAGGGCAAAAATGGAAGCGAATTTTTACTTTTTGTAAACACCGATCTTCTCCTAGGATACGATTTTTTTTTTTTTTTTGGAAAGGATAGAATATGAAAATTTGGGACAAGTATTATTAATTGAGTGATTGTTCAGTTTTCCTACAATAATTCTCTTTTGTTTTTATATTTTAATTTGTTATTGTTATTATTAAAAATATAAATACTATTAATTTGTGCATAATCTCAAGTCTAAACCACAAAGATAAACTGCAATGTTATCTCCTTAAAAGAGGGAAAAAATTTATATTTTGTATAAGGACGACATGTCTATTTAGTTCGTTAATTTAAATTTTTAATTTAAATTGAAACGTAATTTTCTGTAAAAAAATTTTTACTCTAACAAAAAAATTAAATATAACTATTTTTAAAATTTTTTTATTATAACAAAACTTAAATTTTAAATTTAAATCGATAAAAAAAATGATTATATATACATAAAAAACTCGTCTTCATATGAATTTGCTCTCCTGAAATGCTGAAACAATTATGAATGCTGCAGACGATCTTTTGATTTTCTACTCTACACCAATTTTTTTAGAACTTCTCTATTAAATAAAAAAAAAAAGAAAGAAAACTAGCGATAATTATTCATTTTGCCATTGTTCTACGTACTTTTACAAATTGATGTGATTTTTCTCGAATAATTGAACCTCCAACTCAGGATGAAAAATGCTGAAACCAGGATTTAACGATCAAATATCAAGGATGAAACTAAGAGTGAGTTGCCGAGAAATGTAAACCAAACAGTGCCATTCAATTCATCATACAATCAAAAGTTAAAACGAACGTCAAGAAAACGTAAACCATTTGGATGATTTCAGATTTACATCACACAAAAGTGACATTAGCAAAACTAGACAGAAGTAAATACCACTTAACAAGTACTAGCGGTCACATGTATTCACTTTCTTGTTCGGGCGTTTTCTCTAGTCTACGATGAAAAAAAGATAATACAGAAAAGTTTGTAGTTTCATATAGTAAAGGATGATCGCTCCTTGGCATGTTCTCCACTGAAGTTCAGTCTCTTCTTTTCTTCTTCCTCTCATTCTTCTCAGATGCATTCTTTAACTGCACAGAGAATTTCATGCGATTAGTTACTCGGATAACAATATAACAAACATTGATAAATAGATACACGTAGGACTGATAATGTACCCTGAAATAGATTTAGGACAACTTACCATGATAATGAGGATTCGAACAAAGACAGCAACGAAGTCCGTGAAAAGGGTCAAGGCATGCTTAATGTAGTCCGTGTCACCGTGGTGTGCCTTCTCAATGATATCCTGAGTGTCCACTACCATGTAGCCCGCAAACACCAGAAGCCCGAAATACAACTGCAGATAAGTGAAGGAAAACAGTATAAGCAGAAGTGCAAAGGCAAACGATGAATGGTTTCCTGAAAAACAGGATTAGTAACCTAACCTCAAACTTAAAAATAGCAGTGGAACCCCCGAAGATAGAAGAAGCAAAGTGCAACCAGAGAAGAATGGACAAGCCCGAAGAAAGTAAGCCACCAAGGTAAAGGTACTCTCTGCGCCTAGCCAACATGGCTGCTGCTGAGAAACAGCCAAACGCCACTGAAGTTCCCACAAATGCGCTGACAAGAATGCTGACAAAGAGGAAATGATTTTGAAAAATCAGCAAACCCTTCTAACATTCAAGTTTAAACCGTAAAATAAATGGCAACAAACTAATAAACATTTCAATCACCAGAAAAGTGTCGAAGCATGGGTAACAATCTCAACCACGTCCAACGCATTAATAATAATAATAACGATAATAATAATTATTATTATAATAATTATTTTGTAACACAAAAGGTCAAAATTAAAGAAAAAAAACAAATAAAATAAAAATAAACTAACCAGATCAACTGCATCAAATATCTAAAATTCTGCTGCTAAAATGTTTGGAAAGGCAACTATAACTAGATCGATATATTTTCATCCATAATCAAAACTCAAGTCACGGTTCCAGACGTATACTTTTGTTAACCTTCAATCCAAATTAAGTAACTTCAAATCACCAAAAAAATATTAAGTGACTTCAAACAAACATATACCTTTGGTCGATCTCAACAGCTAGATCAATCAGAGGACCAACAGAAGCCCCCTCAAAAACAGCAGCCGCCATCAACACGCCAAACCTCTTTCGCTGCTCAAAATAATAAACCAAAAAAAAATGTCAGAATAAAATATAACTAAACCAAGCAGAGTACCGAACGAGATAACAAGCAAAGTGAGAAACAAAAAACAACAATCATACCTCTTCATAAGGAGGAGTTGAGAGTACCCAGACCATACATCCCATGGTGGCGAGAGTTGTAAGCAAGCCACCAATGTTATAAAGAACATGAAGGTATGCCCCAACAGCGGACGCGATCAAAGCCCAAAATAAAGTGATGTAAACCTACAAAGTTAAAGACGCAACCAAACTTAGTACAGCCCTAACAGAATCTTTCTCTACAGGCTTCACTCTTCAGACAATAAAACAAACAAAAGCTACCAAAAAAAAAACTAAGTCAAATTATGAAGATCAAACAAACTACTGCAGATAAAACTATAAACAATTCTCATAAGCTACAAGTGGAAACAAACTAAAAGATTATATGAGCAAATTAAAAAATTTGTAGGCAAGGACATCAAAATTTAAAACAAGAAAGAGAAATTAAGAGAAACTAACCAAACTACACTACTTTCTTCCACAGAAAGAGAAGAAACGCGACCAAGTTATGCCAAACCCTATAATTCATTTAATATTTAGTTTCATCTTTATAGCATAATCTCAAGACAACTTTCACCCTTTTCTTCAAATCAATAATCAAGTTATTGGACAAAAACCGCAACAGAAAACCTAAATTTCATTGCACCAAACAAATTTTCCTAATTTCTTCATTTTATTTGCGCTCGGCTCCACAAAAAGGGAATCACAGGACAACCAATCGATCAATTGGATGAATCAGAATAAAAGTCAACCAAAACCCTAGGAGTTCACGCGGTAAATGCAAGAATCTTTCGTCTTTCATCCCCTATTTTCTCGGTAAACAAACAGAATCTAAAGAACATGAAAGATCATGAGCCGACAAAATTCGGCTTACCTGTTGGAGATGAGCCTGGACGTGGGGAGAGATCTGGTGGAAATTCCTGAGCGAATCGTAACTCCATTGGTTTCTCGATCCAGATTTGGAATTGGGATCGAAGAAAGATGAGAAGGCTTCCATTTTCTTTCTGGGGAAATCTCCACTGAAGAAGATTTTCGCAACAAATTCCTGAGAAAATCGATTGTGAACAGCAAGACAGAGTTGAACCGGCTTTTTGGTACGATAACTCGAACTAAACACGAAATTTTGTTATTAAAAACTGCTATATATATCCGAATTTTAAGTGAGTTTCTTGGAAATTTCGAGGCTTCTTGGACTTACTATAGTACCCTTCATTTGGAGATATTTACGCGCAAGGGTCGCTTCCGCCGGAACCCGATTTGGACCCGATTTTTATTTTTATTTAATTTTATAATTTAAATTTAATTAGATTAGATTTTTTTGTTAATAAAAAAAACCTAGGTTATAAGTAAATTTGAAAGCAAATGCAGGGTATTAATTTTGAGTTTAAAAAGGAAATTTGAGTTAGGAAGAATAAATCTAACTTTAAAAAAAGAGCCAATACATAACAACCAATCTACATCATGATTTTTATCCTAAAAATAACCCATGTTATTAATTTGAGTTATTAATTTGAGGCAAAACGATTCTCATTCATAGGTTGATTTCTAAATTCTTTTTTTTTTTTTTTCCTATACAAACTTGTCAATCGACGATTGAAACTCCTTATTTTTATGTATGAATTGAAGTTTAAGGTTTGTTTTAACACAGGCTGTAAAATTCTTCTAGGAAAAAAAAAAGACCAGCTCTTCCCACCAGGACTCATCCGGGTTTTTAAAACTTACAAACGGGTCAAGCGCAACAAGGGATAGTAGGGGTAATTAAGGAATTTGGGTGTTCGAGAACCACCTAGGCCCAATGGGAAAAAGCCAATGACGTTAACCAAAGAGAAGAGAGTCTTTGCATTTTCGTTATGGGTGGCATCGCTTTGCCACTAAGCAAGCATCTTTGATTTATCCTGTCGAGTACTTCAATAATAATAAAAAAGTAAAGAGAGTTTCTCCGTAAAATAGAAAACATAAATTATTTATATATTTATATTAAAAATTTCCTGTGCTGTATAATATTTTAATTAAATTTAACAGTCAGATTTTATTGATGGAGAAATCTTATCATAAAAGTCCTAAAAGTTTTTTTTTTTTTTTAAAAACATAAATATTGCCGCTGTAAGCCGTAAGGCTATGAAAGGGAACACAAGGAGTTTACGTGGCATGTCCAATAGAATCTTGCCAAGTAAGAGAGGTGACATAATTAGCTCTTTAATTAGTCCAACAACTACAATAATGCTAATTCATTGTAATTGAAAGTGATAAATAACAAAAGTATGACTTTGTCCAAGATCAATCTATTTTCAAATTATAGCATGAATAAAACATCACAAAAAAACGTAATTTGAAAGAGTCTGGTAAAGGAGCAGATGCATTCTCTAGAGTTTTCCAAATACTTCTAGCTTTTATAGAGTTGATTACTATGGCGATCCTGGATTCATTCCAACATAGCTCAACAATACTGGAAGCCAGAAGGTTCGAGTTGGCACAAACAGGTTGCTTGATAAATGCTATTTTCAGCATTAAATCAAGCATCAGCCGTTAAGTATGTTTACTATTAAACACACGAAATGTGAAATTTAGACTTTCTAAGAAATGCTTCTATCTGAAACGTGAAGTAGCTGAATGTTTTTATAAAATCAGTGTTTTATTTTGTATTTAAACAATGTGAAACTAGGGTTTGTTTTTACCTTTTATATAAAACACGTATCTGTAAACGATTTTTTGATCTTCATATACAAAGAATGATCACGAATTTTGCAATTTACCAAAAGAACCAAAAAGTAAGTTAATGATATGTCACACTCAGACAATGCTGTAACAAGGCTTGGCCTGAGATTGTTACAAAAAAAATAATGGGAAATGGTACAAACAAGTAAAAATTGGGGTTAAACAACTTACAGTGTATCGTTAGATTCACTATTCTACAGAAAGCTTCAAGCTTTTTCCTTGAGAAATCTTTGCAGGTTTGTCGACGCTTTTACTACATAAAGCACTGTTTTGTGAGTCCTGATTTAGCATCTGCCTATGCAGCCTCTGCTTCTTCAGGACTTCATGGCATGGCGCGAAAAACTCGTGCTTAAGGGCTTCATCTGCAGTTATCCTCAGCCTCGGGTTCACAGTCAAGCATTTTTCCAAGAGATCGAGAAGTGATCGGGGTACTTCCTTTAAGAAGTCTGGTCGCTTTGTGCTCATTTTGCACCAATCCCACAGTTTGACGGATGGTAAGGACTCAGATTTGTATAGATCCTGTGAAGGACGATTGGATATAAAATCTGTGGTTTCAAAACCAGTAAATAGACAGTAGTATATAACGGATGGTAAATACCTCTGGAAACGAGGATTCACGGTTATGTAGCTTGGCGACTTCCCATAGATCCTCACTGCCTCTCAACTTTGCTATATCTTTTATGTTCCTGATAATATGGTAGTAACATGGTAAGAGGAAACATAAGGCTAGAATATATATATGTATATGTATATGTATGTGTGTGTGTGTGTGTGAATATAAAGCTTCTGGATCAAAAGCACAGATGCCTACTGTTCAGGATCCCCAAAAAAGGGTGTTCTCCCAATCATAAGGTAAAGTAAGGTAACCCCGGCAGACCAGATATCAACCTTGGGACCTTGAAAGGGAGATCTGAATAGAACCTGCAAAAGAACAGAAAAATGAGGCAACAGCTCAAATTGGAAAAAGAAATCATGACAAGGGATGCGTTTATCATGAATAAATTCAAAAGTCCCTTAAAACTCTTTTGAGTCGTGATTTCACTAGGAAGAATGAATCGGTGGTGTGGGAGAAATTTCAGAGAGAGACTCCTTGTTCTATTCTAAATTGCTTTATGTTATCTTCAATTTTCAAACTAAATTGTAATGAAATTCTAACCTCTGGAGCCCGGAAGCCTTTGGTTCCAACACAAGGACCTTCTTTCTTGTATTTTCCATTGCCTAAAAGGAAAATCTGATTAAAATCAGCTTGCGAAGTACATCGACATTGTACTAATTACTAGACAAAACATACCTTTTTTCATCAAGAGGGAACCACCAACACTGATGCCAGTTGAAACCACCGGCATTGGAGTTAGATGAACGAGCATGCTATCCACATTTTGCGGGGGAGCTACGACCCTCTTTCTCTTTGGGGATAGAACACTCGACGCTACATGATTTTGACTCTGCCTTGCTTCCTGAACCAGGCTGATGAGCTCCTTCCTACCTTGGCATGGCAAAGGTTCCCTCATCCTTTCAGCTGAGGTAATGCCAGAGCCATCTGCACCTTGACTTTTGCTAACGTTCCTGCTACCCAAATCATTATTCAAAGTCTTCGTTTGCGCCAGAGCCTTTTGTCTCAAGTTCTTTATGTCTATCTTTGATTTTTTATCTTTTGTTCTCTTGAGATTAGCTGTTTCTGAGGATTTAGGATTTGCTAACGTCCAATCTTTGGTTTGAACAGATTTTGCATTGGAAAGTTTGTAGGGATTGATGTGTGCATCACAGCCTACCTTTGATTTACCTGTGAATACATTGGAATCACATTAAGTTTTGCCTGTTAATCAGATATTTATGGCGATAACAGGGCAAAGAAACTTACGATTACACAGTCAGCAATTTATCCTTTCATAAAAGGCCATTCGTTGAAAGATGCAAGAAGTTGAATAAAGTATGTATACATAAGGAACATACTTTGGTCAACTCTAACTTGAAACTTTGTAACCCAACAAGGTACTAAGGTATATATACTTTCGTCATAAATATTTCTAAAACTATAAACCGATTTAACTGGTGAACTCTAACTTGAAACTTTGTAACCCAACAAGGTACTAAGGGATATATACTTTCGTCATAAATATTTCTAAAACTATAAACCAATTAAATTTAGTTAAATCCCAGAGTAGATGAAGACTCACCGGCATTTCCATACTTCTGATGTAAGTCCTGCAATAGACAGTAAAAATCACTTAAATGAACAAACAGATTGCAGAGTGTTCTACGCAGGGTTAGAAAGAATCAATAGGCCCAAACTAGATAACTAAAAACAGAGAATAGGATTTTGAATGTATATTGAATTGCTCAGTTTGTAAGCTAAATTACACGGGAATATAAAGTTCCCTGCTGATGTACAAAAAAAAAAAGGTAACTAATCTCCCTAATTAAAGAGAAATAATCAGCTAAACGATTATCTCCTAAAATCCCTCTTTGACAGCATGGCTACAATATGACAGCCTATCTACATGCCATATATAGTACAAATTGATTACAATTATTTTAGTAATCTTCCAACAAGAACCATGAAACTAGTAGGTAAATGTAACTAACCATCGCAAGGTTGAAATCAATCAGGTGCCCCTTATTAGCCTTACGAAAGAAAAGGAAATTTCCGGGTTTGACGTCCCTATGAATTACTCCCTGCCAATGCAGAAACAATAGTTTTCAAGAACTTTGTGTGTTGCATAAGAACTTGGATCCTCATACGATACACCAATGACCTGATACCTGCTTATGAAGACTAGCAAGTGCTTTAAACATGCAATATCCATACCACTGGAGCTGAAAAACATCTATTTCTCTCTTTAGGACCTGAAAGCAAAATTACATCAAAACATGATGCAGAAGGAAAGAGAAGAAAAGGAATCAAATAAAATGTAGAATCATTACCTCAGGCCTGTCATGCTCAACATGCTCTAAGACAAAACAATCGGAATCTCCATTGTTGAAACAACCTTCATACTTGATGACAAAATTTTTACCCCTGTATTACAGAAAAATATTGGCGTTAAAAAATCCAAACTTGACACCAAAGCACGCTGCAAATTTCCATACGATTACTACCCAAATCGCTCCAGCATTCTCTGCTCATTGTAAACATGATGCTTATGTGCATTAGCATGAGGACCTGCAAACATAAAAGGTGCAGAAGGTGAGATCAAGAAGTGTCTCACATCATACTGATACAAGTATTGATCGTATTCCATGCTGAGAATGAGAAGTTATGTGGACTTTAAATATTTGTGAGACACAAATCCACATCTTGTTGTCAAATCATCTAGTCTAATTTCCAGACTGGAATCCATGGTTCTATAATCTAGATATCCCCAGCTCTATCATTTAGACTGTCTGAGACTGACTGATTCCAGACCAATTGCTATTTTACATGTCCAGAAAGACATACTTAGGAACTATGATAATTTTGCAGGCGAAGGCAGAAATTATATTCATAATCCTAATTCCTAAATTTTCAGGACAGGAAACAAAACGACATGAAATTTAAAGTTTTGCTTTACTTACACTTAATTGCAACAGTAGTTCCATCATTCTTCCTCCTTGCCCGATAAACAGTCCCATAACCACCTGCATAATTGGATGTTGGCAATGGCAATAAATACATAAAATACAGTAAACAAGTTAGTAAAGGGGCAGAAAGTAGAATGCATAATCAGAACATACCTGAACCTTCTTCCTCTTCTACAACATAAGATTCAAAGTTTGGAAGTATTTTTTGTTCCATCCGGTCCTACAAAGTAAGCATCATCAAATACAAATAGTCTATGCTTTTGTTGAAAACCAACTAGAGTAACTCCAGATGTACGAATGACATACCAACAAGATCTGCATGAGATACAGATATTCCATAAGGTGAAGCATACCTTCGGAGAAATAGAAGTAGAGCTTCTCTTTCTTTGTTTGGTATGCATGTCACTATTATTTTTCTTCCTTAATGTCTGCCTTATGTCAATTACTTTGCAATCTCCTTTAGACTGTCCTTTCTCTTTCAGGGTATCATCAGCCTTGTCATGGCCTAAAGACTTAAAAATCTTTTTTAGACTTAAGAATGCTGCATCCACATGAAAAGTCTCCATCTGTGCAAAGGGCTCTGATAACTTATTCTGAGCAACAACGAGACTAGAATCTGGTGGGAGAGCCCATGGCTCCACATGCCTATTCGTTTTCTCTTTTTCAGAGTATGGCATTGTATCAAAACAGTTCACCCTTTCCATTCCACCACTTCCATGTGGTGTATCCAAAAGAATGGTGTGAAGTAGTTGGAACTGATTTCCCATTTCTCCCATATTACTGCCAGAAGCCAGTGACCTTTCTTCCTCTTGACTTCCTTTAGTTCTTTCCTCTTCGGAGATCCTAATTTTTGTAGCTGTGGAATTCCCATCACCACTTGCCCCATCTTTAAAAGCTCCTTTGGGCACTGCTAGATTTTCTAACATGCTGATTTGAAGAGCTGGCTCTGGATTAGGTTCACAAGCCATTGTTTCTTTGTTAACCTTCCTTTGCATGGAAAAACTCGTACCCATTTCACCTTCTATAAATTTAATTTCTGTCCGGTGACAACTCAATTGTACTGCACCAGATTTTCCAGACAAAGGGGCAGCAAATATGAAGTCGTCTACCATCTTTGACATGTCAAGTGGATTTGTGTTTATTCTCCAGCTGAAGTGATCAATTACGTTAAGAGGTACCTGCATAAGTCATTTGATTCAGCAGCTACCAAGAATAAAAATTTTCTAGACCTCACAAAATTCATATAGTTTTAGCGAGGAAGAAAAAAGACGATTCCTGTAGATCAAAAATGCTCTCAAAAAGAGAAAAGTGTGATAGATTTTGTTTCTAAGAAAAGAGCAAGAAACAATAAGCAATCAAACTACTTGATTTTAAAGACTAGAGAAAGAAAGAGAGAATACCATAAATGAGTTCAAATTGTAGAAAACATAACAATAAACTTGAAGGCAAAAAAAGTGCACATTGATTGCATCAAAGGAGGGGATTGACTCTTCAATTTACATTTATGATGCAATTTGCGAGCAAATGTGCATCTTAGAAGTTGCTAATAATTCCATTAAAATGTAAAATTCTTCAGATATAGTTAAAAGCTGACCAAACACTCAACTTTGTTTTGCAATAAGAAAAAATAATAAAAAGAGAGATTTGCCTTCCAGTATTATCAACCTCGTGTAATACTGTAGATTCATCCTCTAAGCATTAACTTTTTTCCATTTCTTCAAACAACAATGAAAAAATATGTCTCTCCATATTGTTAAACAGAGATGAAGAGTTGTAAAATGCGACCTTAGCCCGTAATATTGAAAAACTGAACAAAAATCTACGACCTGAAACCGCATAAAACAGAAAATGCAGATCTCTAAAATTCAGATAAATTCATCAGAAAAAAAAAAAGTTACCTTTGGAGAAGTATACTGGATTTCTATCGGCACTCGATTCTCTTTCTTCTCTGGATTGCATCAAACATCAACAAATCAGTTAAATCCCAAAACAAAATGAAGTTTCTGAAAAAGAAAACATAATTCTCCTCAAATTACCGTCTCCGGAAAACAAAGTCAATCTTCTTTTTTCTGGCTGCGTGAATTCGAAGTCCGACAACAGTCGTTTCCGGTTCTCAAAGCACATCACAAGACGCTGCGAAGACGACGACGTCGACGAGGAGATCGGGTTTACAAAATCCGAAGTCGCGACAGACTTAGTGAAAGCCGTCACGGCAACCGGAGAGGGCACGACCAGTAGATCTTTGGTCAAGAAGATCGGAGAGTTGGGGATGGAGCAGAGGTAGTGGACGAGCTCCGGTGAGGCCGGGAACAACTTGCAGAGGGAAGCGAGCTCCGGAGGGCGAGCGGGGCGGCCGAGCGAGAGGAGAAGGGCAAGGAGGTGGCGAGCCCTCTCATGGCCGGAGCTGGCTATGAAGATGAGTTCTGAGCTTGTGGAGTGAGTTTCCATGGAGTTTTTTTTTAGAGAGAGAAAGAGGAGAGAGGGAGGGAGAGAGTAGTGAGTAATGGAAATGGGAGGGGTTGATGATTTGAGATTTGGGGTTCCGGGCAGCGGGAAAAAGGAGCGCCAAAAATGTGACATACGTGTGAGGTTGAATAATTGGCACGTGTGGGAAACTCGACATTTGATGTTGAGAAACGACATCGCTTTTCTCTTAAAATTTTGCTGGCGTTTCTTCAGAAGACGATGATACACTGTTCGTCGTTATGGCGTAAGACGACATGCCGTGCACTTTTAATGAAAAGTGGCATGCATTTTTTCCGTTAATATAATCTAATTCGTAAAATGGCTTTGTTTATGCTTTGGGATTTTATGCTGTTTAGGTTAAAGAATGGATTTCTTTTATCATTTAATTTTGTGATCTTTAAATTCGCACTTTTTAATATTAAGGTTCAAAGTACGAATTCTTAAAAAAAAAAAAAAAAAACGCAATATTAGAGTTCCAATTCTTAAAACAAAAATTTAAAACACTACAGCCCGGTCCTGTTTGGAGTTAGTTTTGTTTTTATTTTTCATATTTTTTGAGAAAAAAAATGAAAACGGAAGAGACACGGCGTTTGACACAATTAAAGACAAAAAATAGAAATGAAAATGATTTTTTAATTTAGTGTAAAATAAGAGAGAAATGAAAAACGACTTTTAGTCGTTTTTATTTTTATTTCCGTTTTTTATTCTCTCGAGCACAGAAAAAGAGTGAGAGATATTAATGAATTTGTTTATACTAAAAATATTTTTTTAATAAAACTGCCAAACACATTTTTAAAAATGATTTTTATTTGAGATTAAAAATATTTTCATTTTTATTTTTATATAAAAAAATAAAATTATTTTAAAATGAATTTTAAACGCAACGTTTATAAATACTATTGTTGTTATTGTTTTTAATATATTTGGAATAAGGTCGTTTATTCGACGTAGACAGCACGTGTTGTCCTGAACTAATCGATTCTCTTTTGCTCATCAGCCAGTCGGCTTTAAGCAGCCTTCGCATTTTTATCAAGAAAAAATCACAGTGGTTTAGATTACAAGATCTCCCGTAAAATTTAATAGCTATTTGCTTCTCTTCTTAAACACAACATTTTTCTTTTAAAAAAGTTTCTTGTCGTTCAGGTTGAAAAGTAACACGTCGTTTCTTGAATAAAAGTCTCCTGTCGATTTCTTGCAAGGCCATATACGGAAGTGTGTTCCTCTCAAGGACTTGCTTGTTTGGAAAACGACGTGCACTCCTTTTTTGCTTTTAGAGTTTAGCCCACGAGCTTCATGTCCTTATGTTACAGAATTTGCTGTCGTTTGGCAACGAGATGGTATTTTGTAGAAAAGCACTGAAACGGAATCACTGATGCATAAAATGACAAAATCAACTACTCTTACACACCCCAAAAAAATAAAAAATAAAAAAGTTAACCCGTTCTTTTTATTGATTCAAGTTTAGAATTTAAATTTTATTACAGTAAAAAGCTTTCAGAAACAGTCACATCTAACTTTTTTATTACAGTAAAAAGTTCTCACACAACATCACATCTCAACTCGAATTAGCGAACCGAACGGGACTGCATTCAGTTATGAGAGAGAGAGAGAGAGAGAGAGAGAGAGAGAGAGAGAGAGAGACATAATTTATAAACCAACAGATGAATAAGGATTATCAATATACAAAGAACTCAAAAAGGTAACCGGGCAAACTTTCCATCCAACGGAAACGCAAGAAAGTTTATACAATAAATCGAACAAGAAGATATGTGTGCGGAAGACATGGTAACATTTCTTTATGTAGTTGGTGAAGACGATAAAAGGTTCATAAGGAAGCCAACCATGAGTCCAATTAGTCCCACAAGCACTGCAAAGGCAAAGGAAAATCCCGGGTCACCTTTACGATATCTTCGCCTCCTAAGCATGTCCTGTTAGGAGAACAAAAAATTATGGAGATAAATCTGTTAGTGATAAACCAGAAAGATGTAATGTTGTTATTGTACAAACTACAATTCACAAGAGACCTCATCAAAGTCTCGGTTGAAACTAGAAAGATATTATTGTCCTTCCTTCTTCAATCATCCAAATACCTCTTTACTTGTCGTCTTCTTTCCTTTTTCCCTTTTACGCCCTTTCATCAGAATCTTCTTTTAAGTCGTCTAGTAAAAGTCGTAATCTCTCTTTACTTATCATTTTCTTTAATTTTTCATTTCACGTCTTTTTGTCAGAATCTACTTTAAGTCGTCTAGTAAAAGTCCTTAATCTCCTTATTTGAATGGATTTGACCAAGTTATATCTCATAGAACGTCAACACACATGATGTTTTGAGAGTTCAGATAGGGATGAACTCGATGGGCAGCATGAAAATCCAAGTTGGAGCAGATGATGAGAGTTCACTTTCTGTCTGTCTTTTATAAAGTTATTACTGTAATTTACCTTACTATGGCCGAATCACCATGGATGTTAAAACTAAGTAAATGCATAAAACACCCTACAAATGCTCCGACGTTATAAGAGAAAAAACATAGCAAGCAGAAGAATAACAATAGAACCGACCAGTTCTTGCTGAAGTTGCTGCGTCTGTCTAACAGCTAAATCTCTTTCATCCTTCAGCCGCTGTACAGCTTGATTCTACATAACAAGATAAACTTTTAGTAATAGCAATCGACACAAGTTCTGAAATATGCTGTAAAAGTGTACTTATGAGCCTCATTGTGTACCATTTCTTGATTGGTTACTTCACAAGCAGAAGACTAACAATAGAACCAACCAGTTCCTATGATTTTATTGCTTATGATAGTTTGAAGTGATAAAATTAATAAGAAAATGAAGCTCATCATGAAGAAAATGAATAAGTAATAATCCAAGATGCATTGTGAAACTAATATAGAACTTGTAAGAGGTAGCCAATATAGGATGGGCCTGATTTCCCACGAGAACAATAATTTTACTTTATGAAACTTACAAAATTTTGACACCTTGCGTCTTGAAATAATATGAAGATATTCTTGTATTAGGTTTCTTAAGTAGTTGAAGATAATTCACTCAAACGAAAAACCATGTCAATCCTAACTCACAGAATTGTCATCAGGACTGCGAGTAGGACTACGCGTAGAGCTTTTTAATGATTCATCATCTAAGTTTCCTTGAGCTGAGGTGGGAGAGGTATAAACAACTCTGAGCTTGCACTCCTCTAACGCCCTTCCGCTCTCCTTATTAAACTGCGTAAAACGTCAACAACATTCTCCCAACATTAGTGGCGTTTAAAAATGATAACCTGCGTATCCAAATGGCAAACAAGAGAATTTGCATAAAAGTGAAAAAACTTACAGTATCTTGTGGAAGATCATCAACATCAGTATTCGGAGAAACTATTGTACTCTGCAAGAGAAATTTATCCTTGCACTGCATATCTGGAGGATATTCTCGTTGGGCTTGGAGGGTCACTGCAAAATCCCAACGTTAGCTGGTTGAAAGTCGGTAATGCATTATCCGAAGAGCTATGAGCGAATGTATGAGGATCATAATAGCCACGTATACTTTTCATGAGCTAGGTCAAATGGTTAGTCAAAGTTAGCATGTTTCCTTTTGTGCTGCAATATATTTCCTAGACAAAAAATCTATCAGTGGCTATGCAAGTTGAGGAGTTGAAAGACCATTTTCGCTAGAGTATACTCTAACAAATGTACCTATATGTTTTTATTATTAGAATTGAAAAGGACCCAAAAATAAGTGAAAAAATAAAAAATCCAATATTTTTTCAATGTAACTAGTAGTACCTCTGATGACACATGAGTCCCATGGCTGTATAACACCAGTATTTGGCCGTACGAAATACTTCTTAGGTGATGTGGTTTTCACCTAGCAAAAAACACAGTCACCAATGAAAAAATTAAGAATAATCATAATGGATTGGAGCGTGTATATTTTCATAAAATGAATAAAAGATACCTTAAAAGCAACATAGTGTTCTGTGTTGTTGACAACTTTAAGATCACAATAGCTTTGCTTGTCCACCTCAACTGGTTAAATAAATCACAAGATCGTTAAACATTTCTAGATTGAAAATCTGCGGGGAAAAAGAAAAAGGCTCCGAGCCAGAGTAGACAGACAGTTGCACTTTTGCAGGAAACACTAGTATTTCAAACTTCAAAGAACACACCATCAGGATGCAGCACAATACATATGTTCTGAAGGTGTCTCTTATTAATTTAAAATTAGTGAATTTGCTGCGCTCATCCCTTCCTTTCTTTACGCTATGCTACCTACTACACACGTTTCTTTCAGCTAGGCTAGCTACCTGACCATGTCAACAAAAATACTAAAACGCAGCGGTGCAAGCCAACCAGGTAAAAAAAACGGCATTACACATCTTATCCTCTTAATTGAAGATTATAAGCAAAGTCGTTGAATTGTCTATCTTACCACCTTCCCACCTTCCTAGGAAATGAATGCAAGTAATGAATATTCACCATTTGACGAAACAATCCGTGTCGAGATCATTGAAGCCATTCCCGAAATCAAGACTCGGGAAATTCATCCCCAACAACCTGAAATTCATCCCCAACAACATTTCCCTAAAACCAGACATTCTATCCAGTCATTTTAGTAAGTAACCTTAAAGAGCTTCCAGAAACAATAAAAACAAAGACCCAATAAACCAGAAAACTCAATTCTTTTTATAATAAAGATAAAGATTTGTCCTTGGGGAAGTCATGTAGCTCAAAGAATCTCAATATGCCAATTAGGAAAATGGCCCCCAAGAGAACCTGGCTAACCTAGATTAATACTCCACATTAGAAGTTGGTCATCCAGTTCCCAATAAAAGAAGCAAAATGCCATAACATAAGCAAAATCTGAATGATCCTAAGTCCCTTTAGACGTCAAGCACACAACTAGCCAATATCAGCCAAAATACCTTTCCCTTCTGTCCTCAACATATATTGCCTTTACCTTTTCTCGAACGCAACAACTAACCTTATAGCTCAATTGTCTTGTTTCACCTCAAAATCTTTCATTCATTTATCATACCCATCAATAAGACAAAACGACACCCACTAAATCCCATATCTACAAACTTTAAACTTCTTACAAAAATTTCGTATCTTCTCATGCATAACGAATCATATTTCTATTTCCACTCGCGATCATATATATATATATATATATATATAAAGAAATCCCAAATTCACATTCGAAAACAAAACAGTGAAAGAGATAGAGATAGAGAGAGAAACATACATTGGAACTTGAGCTCGTCAGGGTCAACGGAGATCAACTGATTAAAACCGGCAGAGGCAGTCATGGTAAAAAAGCCCACCGGATCAACAATCTACCAAAAACCTCATCAACCAATCCAAAACGCGACCAGAGATAACCAAAATCGCAAAATTTTCAGAAGAGAGAGAGAAGTAGAATTCGGCGTATACGCGTGTTCGCGCGCGATTTAGAGAGAGAAAGAGAATGGTTTGGAGATCAAAGAAGGAAAGAAGAAGGAGCTTAATTTGGAGAGACTAACATGCGGTTGGCGAGAGACTCCGGATTGCTCGGTCCAAACTCGTCTTCTGTTTCCCAGGCTTCTCCGCCTAATAAGCTCCTAGAGAGAGAAAGAGAGTTAGAGAGAGAGAGAGAGAGAATTTTGGCGGAGGTTTCCTCAGTTCCCCACAAGGTATGGTTTGCTTATGGTATGGCAGATAGAGGAGGAGAGAGAGATGACACGTGGCATGTGGAGATTGTTTGACGCCGCTTCAAAAGTTCGAGAGAGAGAGGATTTTGAGAAGACTTCACCAGTCTGGAAGTGGGACCCAGTTACATGTCAACTATCTGGCTTATCAACGTGTCCTTACCCTTTTTCCTTTTCTTTTTTTGAAAGTGTTTTTTCTTTTGTTTTAGATTTTCTGATACATATATGATTTTAATAGTTAAATTTATATATTTTTTAATTTTTATGTGATTTTATATAGATTTAATAAATATAAAATTTAACTTATTAATATATTAAATACTGAAAAATATTCTTTTTTTTAAACAAAAAATATCCCTTTTTTTCATGTTTGTTTAGTGTTATTTATTTTTTTAATTATTAATTAATGTCTATGTGCTTTGAACATCACGTAAATTGATATTTTCACATACAAATTTGTTGATAATTGTGGTATTCACTCGTTAAAATATGTTTTTTTACTACATATTTTTTAAGGAGTGTTTGGCATGTAATAACTAATAAAAATTACATTATCGGTAAAGTAATAAAAGACAATATAATTTCTAAAAAGACATGTATTATCATTTTATTTTCAAGAATCATGTATTATTATATTTGATTACGTATAAACAATTTTTTTCCGTATTTTCAAAAATATTATTTTAAAGTGTTTGATTTTTCACAGTAATGTAATGTTACATGTCATTGCCTATTTTTGTTAGGATCATAATGTTTGTCAGTCCCGTCTTTTCGCTGATTCGAGTTTTGTTACAGTAAAAAGTTTTTAAAAATAATCACATCTAATTTTTTTGCTACAGTAAAAAGTTCTCACGCAACATCACATCTTAACTCGAATTAGCGAACCGAATGAAAACTTGTCATGCAAAACTATCAAAAAAGAGTTGGCCGTCTCTAATGTAATCTAGCATCGTCCTAATATACCATTTTGCATTAAGGTAGCTCTCCTAAACCTTAAGTGTAGCATTTATGTCCCTAATTAGGGAATGAACTAGCCCATGCATTGGCCAACTATATTTTTTTTATTTTTTTATTTTGATGCATCTTTGCATGGAACAGATGATTTTTTTTTTTTTTTGTGATTTTTTTTAAAGCACGGAACAAATGATATTGTATAGGAGGATTTGAGGATGGAATAAAAGTGCATCTAATTTTTTTAAAATATTAACATCAATTGTTAGGTGTTATCTTTTGAAATAATGTTATAAAACACTCGTGGTGTTAAGTACACTATAAAAATAGAGGGTAAGTTTCATGATATAAGATATACAAATGAGGTTTATTTTATACTAATTGTAGTGTTTAGCACCGGTAATATTCTAATTTTCTTGCCTTCGGTGCTGCTTACATCGGCAATTAACAAGCAAAAATTGATAAACTCAAATTGTTTTTTTTCCTCTCTTTATTTTGGGTATTGAAGATCAGAGCCACAAATTTTCTTGATAATCAGACTAAAAATTAAAAATAGTAAACAAATGGTATTTTTTTTCTTTTTCCCTTTAAAAGTCAATGGCCACTTTTTTTTATTTATTTAAATGGAGCTAAGGTCTTTTGGATCTATAAATGTTTTTTTTTTTTTTTTGGTTGTATCTATAAATTGAAAAACTTCAACCTTCCCTTTTCATAATTCCACTTATTGGCACATAAAGGGGAGGGAAAGCTCTTGTTGGCTTTATGCTCTATACACCTTATCCATTTCTCTCTCCCTCTCTCTTTTGAAAAAAAAAAAAAAAAAAAAACACACATTTTTCTGTTCTGAATTTAAAGTGAAAATATTGAACACGACTTTAAATTGTTTCATATTAAAGTTGAATACAAAAATATTGATAAGCAAACTTCAAATGCAATTTCTTAATTTTAAGTTTTATTTATTTTACTGATTTGAGTTTAAAATTTAAATTTTATAAAAGTAAAAAATTTTAAAAGATAATAATATTTAACCTTTTTACTACAAAAAAATATTTTCACATAAAATTATATATTAATTTAAATTAAAAATTTAAATCAACGAATTAAAAGAAAGATTATGTTCACTTTATTAATTCGAGTTTAGAATTTGAGTTTTGTTACAGTAAAAAGCTCTCACAAATAATCACATCTAACTTTTTTGCTATAGTAAAAAGCTCTCACATAAAATTACATCTCAACTCAAATTATAAACTCAAATCAACGAAATGAATGGACTCTGAGGAGTAATTTTGTTTAGATGTTTGCCGCAACAAACGTGCAGTGAGTGAATTTAAATGATGGCCCCCACTTTACTTAAGTGAGTGGCATGTGCCCAAAGATTATGATCCCAAGCTACCAACCAAAACGTCATCATGATTATGATTAAATAATAACAACGATATTTACCAAAAGCAAAACACACTTGGACGTTTTATGTCGTTTACGTGTTCTTTTCTCGCACTTGATGTGATGGGGATTTTTCTGTGCTTTTTTTTCTTTTAAAGGAAATGATGGAGATTTGCTTTTTTTTGCTTTAAAAGGAGATTTTCTTTTTGATAGTTTAAGATAAGATCCAACCTCTCCTCTCCCACCTCCTTCCATTGGTTGTCCTGCTAAAGAAAATTCATTGTACTTGCCCCCATTGGCAAAAGAAATCAGAGGCTAAACCTCAAGAGCTTAGAATTGTTACATCTGTTAATTATTACAATTACAATTCTCAACTTGATTAGCAAAAAAATTACAGTTCTCAACTTTACGCATGTAGTTTTCTGGATAGAAATTTCGGTCTAAGGGGAGAGTGGTGGCCCAATTGGACCATAAAGCCCGACGGACATAGTGTCAGAGTCTAGCTCAAAGTTGTACAAGAGGAGCCTAGTTTGTTTCACTTATTCGAGTTTAGAATTTAAGTTTTACTATAGTAAAAAGTTATCACAAACAGTCACATTTAACTTTTATACTACAGTAAAAATCTCTCACATAAAATCACATCTCAACTTGAATTCTAAACTCGAATCAGCGAAACGAACGGATGTATCTAAAAATAAAAATAAAAAATAGAAAATATATTTTTGAGAGTATATGAATTTAAATTTTTATTTTTTATTCTTAATAAATATTTTTTTATTAATTTAATTATTTGAATAGGAAAAATTATGAATTAAGAATAAATGGTATAAATTCTGACTCATACATTTTTACACTTTTAAAATGTATGTATCAAGATTATCTAAATAAAAATAAAAAGATCATTTGAATAGGATTAGACCAACCTGAATAAAATTTCGGTCTTAAAACTCTAACCCGATCCAGACTAACAGTGGTGAGCCTTGAGTTGACCTATTTGATCGGCCTAAATTTGCAACTCAAGTTTCTCGACACAACTAGCTAGCTACGAAGCTAACTATGATTTGATGCCGTACTATCAAACAAGTAGCTATAATTTGATACTGTACCTATTTAATAGAGAAGATAATTACAATTGCCACTCTTCACATTTTTTTCGATCAAATTATCAAACTCCTCGACCGATGAATCAAGTAGTCTCTGAATCTGACGAGATCCATCTAATAGTTGCACTTGCCATATATTCAGAAAATTAATAAGAAAGCAGAGTTTTTAAACGTTAAAGCAATTAATTGATTGCTTCTATTTTTAATTATTTTTTTAATCTCTTTTTTGTCGCATACATCCTTTTTAACTTTTAAAGGATTGGTGCTTCACACTTGAGTCCGCTAAAAGTTTAGAGGTAAATTTAACTTTTGGAGTAAAAGCATTATAACCCTTCAGAAAGAGCAAAACTCGGACTTATTATAAAAGTGTAATGTAATGACTTCAAAAGTAGCGTTCCCTTTTCTTCCCTAATTTCAAAAGTAAATAAAAGCTTATTTGCCTCTCCTCATCCACAACAATGACCTTGAACTTATCAGCTCAAAAAAAAAAAAAAAAAAAAAAAAAAAAAAAAACACTCACACACACATTGAAATGAGACTAGTTTAGCCCATATGTTATCCACTAAAAAAAAAAAAGAAGTGCAATTCTTTCCATTTTTTCCCTCCATCAAGTGGGATGCATAATTTTTTCTCTACTTGAAAAAAGAATGTCACATTCTAATCCCAATAGCCACCAAACATGTCAAGCCATTATCACCAACGCAAATCAAAAGAATGCACCTAATCCCAAACAGTATCCCAATCCAATCCTGCATACCGCATGAGGAAAAAAAAACTGCTAAACATGAGTTGGTCGGTTAGATTGTAAATCCACCAAACATGTCAAGCCAATAGCCCTAGCATAGTTCAAGCCAAACCAAACCAAACCAGTCCGATCCCAAACAGGCTTCCATGCAAAATGCAGCAAAACTACAAAATATCAATCGTTTGTTACATAAGACAGTTTTCAATTATGGATTTGAAGGACGCAGGGGAACACGAATTACACGCAACGCTGGAGATATGATAAGTTTATAACAAAGTTGTTTGGAGATTCCGTAAGAGGGAGGGGGAAAGAACAAGTTGCAGAGTCGAACATATTCTGATCCTTTTCGTTCAAATATGAAATTGCTAAATGATTCGACAAATGCAGTCTAACACATGTGAATGCAATGCCTCTTCCGTTGGGAATTTCACTAAAAAGATGCAAAAGAAAATGAAGATAATGGAGAAAACGAGAGAGAAATGATACATTTACCAAAAATGGACAAAAAAAAAAAAAGACATGTTCTCAAAATATCCCAAGATTCAGGGAACAAGTTTGAAAGTAAAAACACCAGAGAGCAGCTGCATCAGCATTTTCACTTGAAAGTGGATAGCCTGGGAAGTTTGTCCCTCAGATAATACAATCTCGCTCTCCTGACTTTCCTGTGATTAACTACTTTTATCTCTTTAATATTTGGTGAGTACCTGCAAAGACAACAGGAGAGAAGCAAACTCAAATAACATTTACATTACAAGAAACATCATTTTTTAGACTTGTTTGAAATCTTAAGGAGAAAGTTACGTAAAACTGAGAGAGTTATGTGGAGTCTCCTTTTCCTGTCTTCTATGTTTTCTAAATTTAGTTGATAATAATGTTAGGGACTAGAAAAGTCAACATTTATATAGCAAAATAATGATTTACTTCCCCCACCCTTGGGGGACAATGTTTATTCTAGTAACAAATTGATAAATGTTTACTTTTTAGTTTTCATGAACAATAAATAAATAAAAAAACAAAAAAACAAAAAAACAAAACGCAAACATTACCGACCAGGGCATTATTTCCAGACCTTATAAGTGAAAGTAGGTTGTTCATATTCAATTCGTCCCAATTTATAGTGTTCCATGTAAACTCCAACTAGTTATTTGTGCAGGGCTATGGATTAAAAATATATAATAAACATCAGGAAAATGAACCAAGCACAGAGCCACAGTGAAACTTCAAGCTAATTTTAAAGAAGGAAACTTACAGCGGGAATACAATCTCGACTCCTATGCCAGCAATAATTCTCCTAATACGAATTGTTGTGTGAATGCCGGCATTTTGCCTTGAGATGACGATACCTTTATAGACAGACAACCTACGCCTATTTTCGGGAACTTCCTGTTAGTCAATCACATAAACATCATCACAAAAAGATTCACAGCAAAACAGTACATTTAGTAAAATTAACGGGAAAAAGGTGAGAAGAATAACAAAAACACAAATACCAATTTGATTTCCACAATGTCTCCGGTTCTAATGTCTGGAATTGGCCTTTCGTTCTCTGATGCTTCAACTGCCCTCTTATTTAAAATCTAATCAGACAACAACGTCTTCCATCAAAATGATGTACATTGCTATTGTATCATAATAGACAAAAGGACAAGCAAAGAAAATGGTAAGTGACATATTTTCCTATTGTTATTGATCCCCAGCACCCACCTTGGGCCTAGAAGACAATGAGAAATAAATTCAAGTTGGACCTGCCACTAGTATAAGTTTCACAGGGATTGTTTCCGAAACGTGAGCTCTGCAACTCAAAAACCCAGCACTTATAATAGGCTTATGGGCTGTTCGGTTCAAGGGGAAGGGTTTTGAACCATTGTTTGGTTGTTAAAAGATTGAACTTGAAATGTGGTTGAGAACCCAAAATCACGGGTTGTAGAGAACTTAACCCCC